>NC_079230.1:650000-692500 GCF_029633865.1 Lampris incognitus | reverse complement strand
ATCATCCACATCCATCCATCAATCCACATCCATCCATCCACATCTATCCATCCATTCATCATCCGTCCATCTGTCCACATCCATCCATCCATCTATCATCCATCCATCCATCCATCCATCCTTCTATCCACATCCATCCACCCATCATCCACATCCATCCATCCATCCACCTCCATCCATCCATCCGTATCTAACCTGCTTATCCTGCTCTCAGGGTCGCGGGGATGTTGGAGCCTATCCCAGCAGTCATTGTGTGGCAGGTGGGGAGACACCCTGGAAAGGCCGTCAGGCCACCTCAGGGTCCAGCTCAATCACTCAATCAAAATGTGTTTACATAACACCGTTTCTGCATACTGTGGATGAGGTTTGCCCTGAGATGCTGAAGGCTCTGGACATTGTTGGGCTGTCTTGGATGACATGCCTCTTCAGTGTCACGTGGAGGTCGGAGACAGTCCCTGTGGTGTGGCAGACTGGGGTGGTGGTTCCCATATTCAAAAAGGGGGCCCGGAGGTTGTGCTTCAATTACCGGGGCATCACATTACTCAGCCTCTGTGGGAAAAGTCTACTCTAGGGTGCTGGAAAGGAGGCTCCGACCTATTGTCGAACCTCGGCTCCAGGAGGAACAATGCGGACTCTGTCCTGGCCGTGAAACAACGGACCAACTCTTTACCCTTGCGGAAGTGCTGAGGGGGGCATGGGAGTTTGACCAGCCAGTCTGCAAGTGTTTTGTGGACTTGGAGATGGCTTACGACCGTGTACCCCGGGGCACTCTGTGGGGGTACTGCGGGAGTATGGGGTACCGGAGCAGTTGGTACAAGCCATCCGGTCCTTGTATAACCAAAGTGAGAGCTGTGTCCACATTCTTGGCACAAAGTAAAACACGTTTACGGTGGGTGTCGGACTCTGCCAAGGTTGTAGCTCGTCTCCGATTCTGTTTGTGATATTCATTGACAGGATCTCAAGGCACAGCCAAGGTGAGGAGTGTGTCCATTTTGGGAACCTCAGAATTGCATCTTTGCTCTTCACAGATGATGTGGTTTTGTTGGCTACATCAGAACGCGACCTCCAGCACGCACTGGGGTGGTTTGCAGCTGAGTGTGAAATGGCCGGGATGAGAGTCAGCACCTCCAAGTCTGAGGCCATGGTTCTCTACCGGAAAATGGTGGATTGCTCCCTCTGGGTTGGGGATGAGTTGTTGCCTTAGGTGAAGGAGATCAAGTATCTCGGGGTCTTGTTCACGAGTGAGGGTAGGATGGAGCGGGAGATTGACAGGTGGATTGGTGCAGCATCAGCAGTAATGCGGCCATTGTGCCAGACCATCGTGGTGAAGAAGGAGCTGAGCCAGAAGGCAAAGCTCTCAATTTACCAGTCAATCTTCATTCCAATGCTCACCTATGATCATGAGCTTTGGGTAGTAACCGAAAGGATGAGATCGCAGTTACAAGTAGCTGAAATGAGTTTCCTCCGTAGGGTGTGTGGCCTCAGCCTTAGAGACAGGGTGAGGAGCTCGGACATCCGCAGGGAGCTCAGAGTAGAGCCGCTGCTCCTTCGTGTCGAAAGGAGCCAGTTGAGGTGGTTTTGAAATCTGATTAGGATGCCTCCTGGGTGCCTTTCTTTGGAGGTTTACTGGCCACGGCCAACTGGGTGGGGACCGCGGGATAGACCTAAAACTCACTGGAGGGACTACATGTGCAATTTGGCCTGGGAACACCTTGGGATCCCCCAACAGGAGCTGGAGGGCATTGCTGGGGAGAGGGACACCTGGAGTGCCCTACTTAGTTTGCTGCCACCGCGACCCAACCCTGGAGAAGCGGCTGAAGATGACATGAGATGAGATGAGATGAGCAAATTAAAACCTTTCATTCTAGTACCATACAGCAGCCAATAAAACCTTTCATTCTAACATCATACAGCAGCCAATAAAACCTTTCATTATATCATATAGCAGCCAATCAAAACCTTTCATTCTAATATCATACAGCAGCCAATCAAAACCTTTCATTCTAATATCATACAGCAGCCAATAAAACCTTTCATTATATCATACAGCAGCCAATCAAAACCTTTCATTCTAATATCATACAGCAGCCAATCAAAACCTTTCATTCTAATATCATACAGCAGCCAATAAAACCTTTCATTCTAATACCATACAGCAGCCAATCAAAACCTTTCATTATAATATCATACAGCAGCCAATCACATCCTTTCATTATAACATCACACAGCAGCCAATAAAACCTGTCATTCTAATACCATACAGCAGCCAATCAAAACCTTTCATTCTAATACCATACAGCAGCCAATCAAAACCTTTCATTATAATATCATACAGCAGCCAATCACAACCTTTCATTATAACATCACACAGCAGCCAATAAAACCTGTCATTCTAATACCATACAGCAGCCAATCAAAACCTTTCATTCTAATATCATACAGCAGCCAATCAAAACCTTTCATTCTAATACCATACAGCAGCCAATCAAAACCTTTCATTCTAATACCATACAGCAGCCAATAAAACCTTTCATTTTAATACCATACAGCAGCCAATCAAAACCTTTCATTCTAATATCATACAGCAGCCAATCAAAACCTTTCATTCTAATATCATACAGCAGCCAATCAAACCTTTCATTCTAATACCATACAGCAGCCAATAAAACCTTTCATTTTAATACCATACAGCAGCCAATCAAAACCTTTCATTCTAATATCATACAGCAGCCAATCAAAACCTTTCATTCTAATATCATACAGCAGCCAATCAAAACATTTCATTCTAATATCATACAGCAGCCAATAAAACCTTTCATTTTAATACCTTACAGCAGCCAATCAAAACCTTTCATTCTAATATCATACAGCAGCCAATCAAAACCTTTCATTCTAATATCATACAGCAGCCAATCAAAAACTTTCATTCTAATACCATACAGCAGCCAATCAAAACCTTTCATTCTAATATCATACAGCAGCCAATAAAACCTTTCATTCTAATACCATACAGCAGCCAATCAAAACCTTTCATTCTAATATCATACAGCAGCCAATCAAAACCTTTCATTCTAATATCATACAGCAGCCAATCACAACCTTTCATTTTAATACCATACAGCAGCCAATAAAACCTTTCATTCTAACATCATACAGCAGCCAATAAAACCTTTCATTCTAAAACCATACAGCAGCCAATCAAAACCTTTCATTATATCATATAGCAGCCAATCAAAACCTTTCATTCTAATATCATACAGCAGCCAATCAAAACCTTTCATTCTAATATCATACAGCAGCCAATAAAACCTTTCATGCTAATACCTTACAGCAGCCAATCAAAACCTTTCATTATAATATCATACAGCAGCCAATCACAAACTTTCATTATAATATCACACAGCAGCCAATCAAAACCTTTCATTCTAATACCATACAACAGCCAATCAAAACCTTTCATTCTAATATCATACAGCAGCCAATAAAAACCTTTCATTCTAATACGATACAGCAGCCAATCAAAACATTTCATTCTAATATCATACAGCAGCCAATAAAACCTTTCATTCTAATATCATACAACAGCCAATAAAAACATTTCATTTTAATACCATACAGCAGCCAATCAAAACCTTTCATTCTAATTTCATACAGCAGCCAATCAAAACCTTTCATTCTAATATCATACAGCAGCCAATCAAAACCTTTCATTCTAATACCATACAGCAGCCAATCAAAACCTTTCATTCTAATACCATACAGCAGCCAATCAAAACCTTTCATTCTAATACCATACAGCAGCCAATCAAAATCTTTCATTCTTATATCATACAGCAGCCAATCAAAACCTTTCATTCTAATACCATACAGCAGCCAATCAAAACCTTTCATTCTAATACCATACAGCAGCCAATCAAAACCTTTCATTCTAATACCATACAGCAGCCAATCAAAACCTTTCATTCTAATATCATACAGCAGCCAATAAAACCTTTCATTCTAATACCATACAGCAGCCAATCACAACCTTTCATTCTAATACCATACAGCAGCCAATCACAACCTTTCATTCTAATATCATACAGCAGCCAATAAAACCTTTCATTCTAATACCATACCTCGGAGAAGCGGCTGATGAATGAATGAATGTTTCTGCATAAAGCAACATACTTTTCAAAATACCCTTTGGCCCCAGTGACATCATTATTCTGGACCTCAGAATAACATGGCGATATCTCAGGAACGTGTCACAGCCTTATTTAAGAAAGTGAACAGAAGGAAGGCTGCTGGCCCCAGTGACATCATTATTCTGGACCTCAGAATAACATGGCGATATCTCAGGAACGTGTCACAGCCTTATTTAAGAAAGTAAACAGAAGGAAGCTTGCTGGCCCCAGTGACATCATTATTCTGGGCCTCAGAATAACATGGCGATATCTCAGGAACATGTCACAGCCTTATTTAAGAAAGTGAACAGAAGGAAGGCTTCTGGCCCCAGTGACATCATTATTCTGGACCTCAGAATAACATGGTGATATCTCAGGAATGTGTCACAGCCTTATTTAAGAAAGTGAACAGAAGGAATGCTGCTGACCCCAGTGACATCATTATTCTGGACCTCAGAATGACATGGCGATATCTCAGGAACGTGTCACAGCCTTATTTAAGAAAGTGAACAGAAGGAAGGCTGCTGGCCCCAGTGACATCATTATTCTGGATCTAAGAATAACATGGCGATATCTCAGGAATGTGTCACAGCCTTATTTAAGAAAGTGAACAGAAGGAAGGCTGCTGGCCCCAGTGACATCATTATTCTGGACCTCAGAATGACATGGCGATATCTCAGGAACATGTCACAGCCTTACTTAAGAAAGGGAACAGAAAGAAGGCTGCTGGCCCCAGTGACATCATTATTCTGGACCTCAGAATGACATGGCGATATCTCAGGAACATGTTACAGCCTTATTTAAGAAAGTGAACAGAAGGAAGGCTGCTGGCCCCAGTGACATCATTATTCTGGACCTCAGAATAACATGGCGATATCTCAGGAACATGTCACAGCCTTATTTAAGAAAGTGAACAGAAGTAAGGCTGCTGGCCCCAGTGACATCATTATTCTGGACCTCAGAATAACATGGCGATATCTCAAGAACGTGTCACAGCCTTATTTAAGAAAGTGAACAGAAGGAAGGCTGCCGGCCCCAGTGACATCATTATTCTGGACCTCAGAATGACATGGCGATATCTCAGGAACGTGTCACAGCCTTATTTAAGAAAGTGAACAGAAGGAAGGCTGCTGGCCCCAGTGACATCATTATTCTGGACCTCAGAATGACATGGCGATATCCCAGGAACATATCACAGCCTTATTTAAGAAAGCGAACAGAAGGAAGCTTGCCGGCCCCAGTGACATCATTATTCTGGACCTCAGAATAGCATGGCGATATCTCAGGAACATGTCACAGCCTTTTTTAAGAAAGTGAATAGAAGGAAGGCTTCTGGCCCCAGTGACATCATTATTCTGGACCTCAGAATAACATGGCGATATCTCAGGAATGTGTCACAGCCTTATTTAAGAAAGCGAACAGAAGGAAGCTTGCTGGCCCCAGTGACATCATTGTTCTGGACCTCAGAATAGCATGGCGATATCTCAGGAACATGTCACAGCCTTTTTTAAGAAAGTGAACAGAAGGAAGCTTGCTGGCCCCAGTGACATCATTATTCTGGACGTCAGAATGACATGGCGATATCTCAGGAATGTGTCACAGCCTTATTTAAGAAAGTGAACAGAAGGAAGGCTGCTGGCCCTAGTGACATCATTATTCTGGACCTCAGAATGACATGGCGATATCTCAGGAACATGTCACAGCCTTATTTAAGAAGGTGAACAGAAGGAAGGCTGCTGGCCCCAGTGACATCATTATTCTGGACCTCAGAATGACATGGCGATATCTCAGAATAAAACATTCCAGAGAACTAAATGGGTTCAAACCTGTGGCACTTACACCACTTGTGATGAAAATGTTTGAGAGAATTATAAAAGATGAGGTTGTGTCCCTAGTTGATGGCAAAGTAGACCACTTGCAGTTTGCTTATCAAGCTGGCAAGGGTGTGGTGGATGTAAAACTCTTTATCCTCGATAAAGTATATAAGCACCTGGAGAAACCCAATTCTCATGTGAGTCTTTTATTTGCTGACTTTTCTTCGGCTTTTAACAAGATCCAACCTCACATTTTGATCAAGTGGCTTGCTTCTTATTTTAATTCACCTGATCAGCTTTTAATGCTGCTTTTAAACTTTTTAACAGACAGAACCCAGCAGGCTTTAGTTAATGGAGTTATGTTCAATATCCTGGCCTGAAACGGGCTCACAACAGGGTTGCGTTCTTTCCAGCCTGCTTTTTATTTAGTATACAGACAGCTGCAGGTCTTCTAAAGAGGGTAGCTACCTGGTGAAATTCTGACGATACCGCACCTTTGTCTCTTCTTTAGGGCTTGGAGTCAGATCACGGTTGTGCCCTACCTGCCATTGCTGATTGGTGCGATGATAACTTCCTTGACCTTAATGTATCAAAAACTAAGGAACTGATCATTAACTTTAGGAAGAGCAGTGATAAACCCAAAGCTAGCACTATGCATGGCGAAGATGTTCTAATTGTTGACATTTATAAGTACTTGGGAACCGTGTTTGACTCCAAACTCAAGTTTGATGTGAACACAGATTTGATTGTCAAGCATGGACAACAAAGAATTCACTTAACTCTTTTAATGTGCGTAACACCATCTCATGTATTTTCTACCAGTCAATTACTGAAAGTCTTGTAACTTGTTCCTCTATTTCAGGGGTGCCCAATTCCAGGCCCCGAGGGCCACAGTGCCTGCGGGTATTTGTTTCAACCATGCCCTACACCACCTGATTTAACTAATTAGCTCACCTCTTGGACCAGGGAGGGAAAGGAGTTAGTTAAATCAGGTGGTGTAGTGCATGGTTGCAACAAATACCTGCAGACACTGGGGCCCTCGAGGCCAGGAATTGGGCACCCCTGCTCTATGTATTTGTTGGTTTACTGGGTTGTGTGTGAAGGACAGGAACAGCCTACACAGTGTGGTGAAGGTCTGCTCCAAGATAACCAGAGTCCAGCAGAGAGACTTGTGCCCCCTCTGGGAGAAACGTGTGGCCCACAAAGCAAAAGGAATTATTACCAATCTGACCACGTCCTGTCCAGTCAATTCACAGTAATGCCCTCAGGCTGGTGCTATAATGCGCCCCGTAGGAAAACGAATCGCTATTCTGGGTCCTTCATTCCCTCTGCTATCACGCTGTTAAATGCTGAGAGCAGTCATTTTAAATACATGCCTTATATTGTTTTAAACCACAACAGTTGGTTTATACCTTGTGTGTTTGTCACATGGCTTGTGGGCCTGTACGTTCACTTAATGTAGTGGTGGAATGTAACGTGCAAAGCACCTTGGGATGCTTCTTTTATTCATTTATTCGTTTAACTTGTGTGAATTGTGAGAGTCTGCATGCATTTCTATGGACGAACTGTGAAAGAGTCTGCATGCATGGCCACACGAGGGCGCCAGTGTGTATGTCTTGCCTATGTACCGATCTGTCTGTTGTCTCTGACATGCTCCTGATTGCCGCTTATCAGTGAGTTGTGTATGGTGTGGGTAGATTGTGGAACTGAATCGTCCTTCTGGAATAAATAAAGAAACGGGACGGCTGTGGATCTCATGGACAATATGCTGTCGCTGCTAGGCTCAGACGAAGGTGGGTTCCTTTTCCCGCACGTTTTCCTGCGCCAGCTCCCGTCTCCTGTGCGCGCGGCTTTGGCTAACTCCCCGTGTCTGGTGACTGCCGAGGTTTGGCTGAGGAGGCCGATCGGGTCCTGCTGGCTACCAGACGGTTCTCTGTGCAGAGTGTGGCATCGGAGCCTCTGCAGCCGACGTCGGAGGACGCGGACCCGGCAGTGGTGGCTGGAGTGACTGCCCGGAGACGGCGCGGGAGAGGCCTCTGTTTCTTCCACCAGCGGTTCGGCGGCAAGGCGAGGCGCTGCGTCCCTCCGTGCACGTTTGAGGCGGCGGGAAACTCCAGGCCAGCGCTCAGTAGCAGCTGTGGGCGCTGGCGGACGTGGTGAGCTGCTCTTCATTAAGGACACGATGTCAGGAAGACGGTTTCTGGTGGACTCAGGCTCGCAAAAGAGCCTTGTAATGAATGAAAGGTCACGTGTTTAACTTGACCCACTCACGGATGTACGTGCAGTGCGTGTGACGTATACAGGAAGTGAGACGCGCATGTTATGAAGGTTGTATGTCGGATGAACGCTAGTAAAAGCTACACAGTTAAGAACCTACGAAGTCGGCTCGTTCTTGAATTATTCTTATGTCAGTAAGACAAGGCGTCTACGGACATTACATGGTGTCAGAATAGTCTGTGTATCTGAACACGAGCGGTCATGCCGAAGTTTAATCCGCCGAGTGAATTCAAGTTTGACTGCCCCGTTGAATGGCCGGAGTGGAAACAAAGGTTTTCGCGCTTCAGGCTCGCGACAAAGCTGGATAAAGACGACGGGGAGATTCAAGTGAGTTCGCTGATTTATGCAATGGGCAGCGAGGCTGAAAAGATATTCAGCTCGTTTGACTTCGCGGCGGAGGGTGATAAAGTGGACTATGATATCGTACTGAAAAGGTTCGACGGCTACTTTATTCCCCGCCGTAACATCATACATGAGAGGGCGTGCTTCTATCAACGTAGCCAGCAGCCAGGAGAGACAGCGGAGATGTACATCCGGACATTGTATGAGCTGTCTGAACACTGTGAGTTTGGGGACAAGAGGGATGAACATATCAGAGATCGTCTGGTAGTGGGCATAAAAGATAAGGTGCTCTCCCGTCAGTTCCAGCTCACAGCGGACCTTACTCTGGTGAAAGTCATTGAACAAGTGCGCCAGGCGGAGGCAATAACAAAGCAGCTCAGCCTCCAAGCTAACCAACCAGAGGCCCAGCTGGCTAACGTCAATGTTGTCCGACGGCGGGACGGACGCCAAAACAAAAAGGGCGGACAGCGTCATGGTGGCAGCAGACCTGCAACCAACAAAGTAGATGAATGCGGGAGGTGCGGCAAGACGCAGCACACCGATGAGCGGAAGTGTCCTGCAACGAACAGTAAGTGCAACAAGTGTCATAAAAAGGGACATTGGGAGCGTGTATGTCACTCTAAAGCGGTGAGAGAAGTCACTGAAGAGGTTAAACAGTTGTACTTTCTGGGAGAAGTTGGCAAAGAGAGCAGTCAGGAAGATTGGACTGTTAGTTTAACAATAAGTGATGTACCAATAACCTTTAAAATTGACACGGGGGCTGACGCTACTGTTATCAACCAAGGGACATTTAAAAAGCTGAAGCCAAACATAAAACTGGGACCTCCTGACACATGCTTCATAAGCCCAGGTGGAAACATCAGCTGCATAGGACAGTTTCAAGCCACAACCAACTACAAGGAGAAACAATACTCCTTTCCAGTGTATGTGATCAAGGGGAGAGGCAGCTGTCTGCTGAGTCGTCCAGAGGCAGTGGAGATGGGTCTAGTGAAGCGGATGAATGAGGTCAGTGGAGTTTTAGGTTCAAGTGGACTGCTGAAAACAGACCCAGTGAAAATAGCTCTGGTGGAGGGTGCCCAGCCATACGCGGTGCATACAGCCAGACGGATACCGCTGCCACTTGTACCACTGGTTAAGAAAGAACTGCAGCGCATGGAAAATGAGGGCATTATTGAAAAAGTGACTCAGCCCACAGAATGGTGCGCCGCTATGGTGCCGGTGCTGAAACCGAACAAGAAAGAGGTTCGCTGCTGCGCTGACCTCAGGAGGCTGAATCGAGCGGTGAAACGTGAGAAATACGTGCTGCCCACTATGGAGGAAATAATGCCAAGGCTCGCAGGGTCAAAGTTCTTCACAACGTTGGATGCAGCAAGTGGGTTTTACCAGATCCCCTTGCATGAAGACAGCAGGGGGCTCACCACTTTCATCACCCCATTTGGGAGGTATGCTTTCTGCCGCCTTCCATTTGGTATAACGAGTGCTCCAGAGATTTTCCAGAGAAAGATGGCGGAAACTCTGACCGGGCTAGAGGGCACAGAGGTGTACATGGATGACATCCTTATACATGGAGAGACTGAGGAAATCCATGACCGGCGCCTAGCAGAGGCGCTGGGGGTCATTGAAACAGCAGGTCTCAAACTGAACCAAGCGAAATGCAAGTTCAAACAGAAACAAGTCCACTTCCTTGGTCACGTCATCGACGAGGCAGGCATCAGACCTGACCCGGACAAAGTGGCCGGAATAGAGAACTTTCCTCAGCCCCAGAACGTGACGGAACTCAAGAGGTTCCTCGGGATGGTGAACTATTTGGCAAAATATGTCCCAGAGCTGTCCACTGTAGGTCAGCCGCTTTATGGACTGCTTAAAGCAACGACAGAGTGGCTGTGGGGACCTGCACAGAACACAGCATTCCAAGACCTTAAAGCAGCACTCGCCACCGCCCCGGTACTCACCTTTTATGACGTCACTAAGGCTACGGTGGTGTCAGCAGATGCCAGCAGCTACGGGCTGGGAGGCGTTCTGCTCCAGCAGCACGGGGAACACTGGAAGCCCGTGGCCTACTGCTCCCGACGGCTGAGTGACGCAGAGACAAGGTACGCACAGATCGAGAAAGAGTGCTTAGCCAGCGTCTGGGCATGTGAAAGGTTCGAGAAGTACTTGTTTGGGCTTGACAATTTCAGACTTGTCACCGATCATAAACCACTAGTGCCTCTCATGAACAGCAAAGACTTGGATAATGTGCCCATTAGGTGCCAGAGACTGTTAATGAGGCTGATGCGTTTCAATGCAGTGGCTGAATACGCACCAGGCAAAACTTTAGCTGTGGCTGACGCACTCTCCAGAGGCCCAGAGCAGTGCTACGGAGATGGTGCTTCTCATGATGATGTTGCAGCGCACATTGATGCCATCGTGTGCCAGGTGCCTGCCACACCTCAAAGGATGCAGGAGATAAAACAGAGCACGGATGGGGATCTGCAGCTCCAGACAGTGTTGGGCTTCATCAGACACGGCTGGCCTGAGTATGTCGATAAAGTGCCGGAGACAGTCAGAGACTTTTATCAGGTGAGAGGGGAGTTATCTGAGGTAGATGGTTTAGTCATCAGAGGCAGTCGTATCGTCATTCCCACAGAGATGAGGGAGGTGATCTTAGACAGAATACACGACGGGCACCAGGGGATAGTTAAGTGCAGAGAGAGAGCTAGCCAGTCAGTGTGGTGGCCCAAAATGACAGAGCACATTACAACAAAGATACAGCAATGTCAATTCTGCAGAGAACACAAGAACACACAGAGAAAAGAGCCTTTAATGTCAAGTGAGCTCCCATCCAGACCATGGCAGAAAGTTGGCATAGACCTGTGTGAGTACAAAAAGCAAAACTACTTGATAGTGTCTGACTATTATTCCAGGTTTTTGGAGATCCTAAATCTACCAACAACTACTAGCAGTCAGGTTGTAGCTAGGCTGAAGGCTACATTTGCACGTTTTGGTATCCCTGAAATTGTAGTTAGCGATAATGGGCCACAGCTAGTTTCAGAAGAGATGAGGAGGTTCAGTGAGGATTATGATTTCATCCATGTGACTTCAAGCCCACACTACCCCCAGAGTAATGGACAGGCAGAGAGGGCTGTTCAGATAGCCAAAAGCATATTAAGGCAGGAAGACCCTCTCCTCGCCCTGTTGACATACAGAGCTACACCCTCTTCTTCCACTGGAGCCAGTCCAGCGGAATTGCTCATGGGTAGGAGACTCAGAACCACCTTACCCACATTGCAGCATAACCTGAAATCGGCCTGGCCTAAAGAGGAACTGATCAAAACCGCTGACGCCGCAGCCAAATCGAGGCAGGCTTTCTACTACAACCGCAGGAACGGCGTGCGGACACTGCGCCCACTGAACTCGGGTGACGCAGTACTCACCAAACTTGATGGACAGAAAACATGGACAATGCCAGCAGTTGTTCACAGTCAGAGCTCCACTCCCAGATCCTACATAGTGGAGACAGCTCAAGGTGAACATTACAGAAGGAACAGGCGCCACCTGTTGGCCACACCTAAAACACTCACCTTTGTCAGCAGGGATCCTGACCATGTCACTCCAGGGGAGAGTGGAAACACGGATGAGTCCCGAGCAGCAGAAATGCCAACTTCCACACCATATGTTACTCGCTCTGGCAGGGTGAGCAATCCTGCAATCCGGCTGGATTTGTGAGGCGTATGGACTTGTGTACTGTGGGGGATTTTTTATTTTTTTGTGAAAAGGGGGGTGGTATACAGGTTAGAAAATCATCTTAGAGGGGGAGATGTAATGAATGAAAGGTCACGTGTTTAACTTGACCCACTCACGGATGTACGTGCAGTGCGTGTGACGTATACAGGAAGTGAGACGCGCATGATATGAAGGTTGTATGTCGGATGAACGCTAGTAAAAGCTACACAGTTAAGAACCTACGAAGTCGGCTCGTTCTTGAATTATTCTTATGTCAGTAAGACAAGGCGTCTACGGACATTACAAGCCTACTCCCTCCTGCTAAGACAGACAAGTCGGCCGAAGGCGGCGGCCCACAGTTAAGTGCAGCTAACGGTTCGTCCATTGCGACGTTTGGCACAAGGTTGGTGACTGTTTGCTTCCACGGGAGCCATTTTGAGTGGGACTTTGTAGTGGCGGCCATTACTGTTCCTATTATCGGCGCGGATTTTCTGTGTGCTAATTGTAATATTTGCTAGTAATATTTGATTTGCTAATGTCCCTTACGGCTTTCCGTAGCGCCACAACAAAGTCACGTGATGTACGTAACAACGTCAGTCGGAATCCGGTCGGTGAATAAACACCCAGCACGAGAGAAGTCGTCCTTGCTTTATTAATGTTATAAGTTAACATAGCCAGAGGGTACAGATCATTACATGGTGTCAGAGTAGCGGAGTTTAAATACCCAATATGGATTCGTACGGCGTTCCAGCTCCACGGATGGACTGGGAATCGGCGAACTTACCTGAAGCATGGAGACGATTTCGACAAACAACGGAGCTAATGTTCACGGGCCCCCTGCGCGGGAAGAACGAAGAGGAGAAATGCAGCTACCTCCTGCTCTGGATAGGGGAAAAAGGGCGAGATGTGCACAACACTTGGACACTCAGCGGAGAACAAGCCAAGAAGCTAGAAACGTACTACGATAAGTACACTGAGTACATCACCCCCAAAGCAAACCCGATTTATGCCAGATATAAATTTCATGAAAAGATGCAGGGAGAGAGTGAATCCTTCGAACAATTTATAACTGAGCTAAAGCTCCTAGTCAAAGACTGTGGCTACCCAAATGCCGACGAGATGGTCAGGGACCGCATCGTGTTTGCCACCAACTCACCCAGAGTGAGAGAAAAGCTACTTAGCCAGGGAGCTGAGCTAACGCTAGAAAAAGCCATAGATGTAGCCCGCTCACACGAGCTAGCAAAGCAACAGCTAACGTTTATGGGCCAGGGCAGCACACATGAAACGGTGCACGCAATAGGCAGAAAGACTTACAAACCGAACGCACCCAAAGCAGCTAACGCTAACTTCAGACAAAGGGACGTTAGCACCGCCGCCAGGGCGTGTAGCTATTGTGGAGGGCTACACGGCGCTAAAGCCACTTGCCCAGCTAAGGGTAAACAATGCATTAAATGCAAGAAGCTCAATCATTTTGCTTAAGTATGCAAGTCTAGCTCCCAGGGACAGACAAAGTACTACCGCGGCACAGTACATGCCGTCGGAGAGAACCCAGAAGAGTGCACCACTGACAGAGAACAGGAAGAACTGTACTTCGACAACATTACAGTGGAGAGCACCGCTGTGGGAGAACAGACAGAGCTGTACATAGACTGCATCTCAATAGAGAACAACGGAAAAAGCAACGAGCAGGCTTACGTAGAGGTTGGAATTGGCACACCTCCACAGAAGGTAAAGTTTAAACTAGACACTGGGGCACAGGCCAATACTATTCCCACCAACCTGTTCCAGGCGCTGTTCAAAAATGTGACACTGAAACCAGCAATACACAGACTCACTGAATATGGAGGAGGCGCGCTGAGCGTGAAAGGCACATGCAAACTCAAATGTAAGTACAGAGACAATGCAATTATGCTGGACTTTTACGTCATTGACACAAACGCCCCACCAGTCATGGCAATGAAAACATGCCGTGACCTAAACTTGGTAAAAATAGTGATGGCTGTGAGCGAGGAAAACAATGTCACATCACAGAGCATAATGGATGAGTATGCAGATGTTTTCCAAGGAATAGGAGAGTTCCCAGGCGAGTGCACCTTCCGCGTCACACCAGATGCAACGCCGGTCGTCTGCCCGCCACGCAGAATCCCCATCGCCCTACGCAGCAAACTGAGGGACGAGCTTGACAGCATGGAGAAAGGCGGCATAATCTGTAAGGTAACAGAACCCACAGAATGGGTGAACGCACTCGTCATTGTTGAGAAGCCAAAGACAGGCAAACTTAGAGTGTGTTTAGACCCCAGAGCTCTTAACAAAGTGATACAACGACCTCACTACCCCCTCCCCACGCTGGAGGACGCCACCACAAAGCTTGCTGGAGCTGAGTACTTTAGCGTGTTAGACGCGCGGTCAGGCTATTGGGCCATCAAACTGAGCACTGAATCCTCAATGTTGACGACATTTAACACAGTGTTTGGCAGGTATCGTTTCCTCAGACTGCCATTCGGAATCGTGTCCGCTCAAGACGAGTTCCAGAGACGCGTGGATGAAACATATGAAGGATTGGACGGTGTGACGGCCATAGTGGACGATATACTAGTGTTCGGCAAGACTAAAGAGGAACATGACCAGCGTCTCAGAGCGATGCTGAAGCGCACAAGGGAGCGAGGGGTGAGGCTCAACCCCGACAAGTGTCACATATGCGTGTCCGAGGTAAGCTACTTCGGCCACACGCTCTCACACGAAGGCATCAAACCAGACCCACACAAGGTGAAGGCGGTCAAGGACATGCAACCCCCACAGAACAAAGCAGAGCTGGAGACAGTCCTCGGCATGATCAACTACCTCGCCAGATTTGCTCCACACCTCTCACAGATAAACTCACCCCTCAGACAGCTTCTGAAACAGGACAGTGAGTTTGTGTGGGATGCAGTCCACGACAAGGCGTTCCAAGAGATGAAGAATCTCATTACACAGCACCCAGGTCCAGTACTCTCATATTTCGACCCGCAGAAAGAGCTGCGACTCCAAGTGGATGCATCCAAAAGTGGCCTTGGGGCTGTCATGCTCCAAGATGGCAAACCAATTGCCTATGCGTCCAAGTCACTCAACAGCACTGAAGAAAACTACGCACAGATAGAGAAGGAGCTCTACGCTGTGGTCTTCGGCTGCAAGAGGTTCCACGAGTACATGTATGGACGAAAAGTGATTGTGGAGTCAGACCACAAGCCTCTGGAGGCAATACTAAAAAAGCCACTGGCAGCAGCACCACCCCGGCTGCAACGGATGATCCTGGCGCTCCAAAAATATGACATCCAAATCATCCACCGCCCCGGTAAGGACATACCGGTGGCCGACACACTGTCACGCAAGTCAATAGAACACCACGACAGTGACCTACAGGAAGGGATGGAGGCCCAAGTGCACACAGTCCTCAGCAACATCCCTGTGAGCGACACAAGACTCACAGAAATCAAGCAGGAAACAGCGCAAGATCCACAGCTCACCGCACTCAGACGAGCCACACTCACTGGCTGGCCAGACACAAAGAAAAAGTGCCCGCCCAGCATCCAGGAATACTGGAACCACAGAGCAGAAATCTCAGAAATGGACGGTATCCTGTTCAAAGGTGAGAGAATCATTGTCCCCCAAAAGCTTCGCAAGGACATGATACAGCGCATCCATGCCAGCCACCTTGGCGTGGAAAAAAGCAAATGCCGAGCAAGAGACTTACTGTTCTGGCCTGGCATGGGGAAACAGATCGAGGATGCGGTAGCAGACTGCAGCATATGCCAAGAACGGCGCAGCGCAAATGCAAAGGAACCAATGATGTCACACGCCATACCCGAGCGGCCGTGGCAAGTGATAGGCACAGACCTATTCACATGGAACTCACAGGACTTCATAGTCACTGTGGACTACTACTCCAGATTCTTCGAGCTAGAAAGACTTTACAGCTGCACCTCATCTGCCGTCATCATGAAGCTGAAAGCAGCAATGGCTCGACACGGAATCCCCGAGACTATCATCAGCGACAACGGTCCGTGCTACAGCTCTGGTGAGTTCCGCAACTTCTCACAGACATGGGGTTTCTCACACACCACCACAAGCCCCCACTACCCACAGAGCAACGGCCTCTCCGAGAAGACTGTCCAGACGGCCAAACGCATCCTGGACAAAGCCAAAGCTGAGAACAAAGACCCCTACATGAGCTTACTGGAGTATCGCAACACACCGGTGGACAACCTGAAATCACCGGCACAGCTACTGATGAGTCGGAGGCTGCGGTCCATTCTCCCATCAACAGCAAAACACCTGCAGCCACAGATCGCCAGTCAGGAGGATGTTCACAAAAGGAGAGAGGTATGTCAACAGCGCCAGCAGGCATACTACAACCGAACAGCCAAACCTCTGCCCCACCTGCCCGCAGGCACACCAATCCGCTTCCGGCAGGAGGATGGATCCTGGAGACCTGCAACTGTGGAAAGACCAGCGAACACAGACAGGAGCTACCACATCCAAACCAAAGAAGGTCAGATCTACCAACGCAACCGTCAACACCTGCGACAAAGCAGAGTGAACACTCACACTACACACACACACACTTCACAGCAGACTGTTACCAGCGCTAACAACAACACACAAGCCCATCAGCAAGAGCATGCTGAACCTCCAGACACGAACAATCAGCGACAACCAGACACACAGCCTGGTTACACCACGAGGTCAGGTCGCACGGTCAAACCAAGACAAATCCTTGACTTATGAATGTAAAAAAAAAAAAAAAAAAAAGATGAAATGTTATTACGGTGTCACATTTAGACAGGGAAGGAAATGTTTTACACTACTTTGTTGCAGTCCAGTTATATAAGAGTTCCATTTTCATATTCTTTCTTATTAAGATTGTATTCGTTTATAAACGTGCTCAACGTGGTCTGTATCTCTGCAGAGAAAGCAGCACTTTTCAGAAAAAGGGAGATGTAATATTTGCTAGTAATATTTGATTTGCTAATGTCCCTTACGGCTTTCCGTAGCGCCACAACAAAGTCACGTGATGTACGTAACAACGTCAGTCGGAATCCGGTCGGTGAATAAACACCCAGCACGAGAGAAGTCGTCCTTGCTTTATTAATGTTATAAGTTAACATAGCCAGAGGGCACAGATCATTACACTAATGATCTGCTGGTTGATGCTACAAACCGCCGTTTAATTGATGCTGTCTTTCGCCACTGTTCCGTGCGAGACGAGGGGAGCCGGGCCGTTAACACACGCTAACTTTTTAGCATTAGGGGATGTTTTTCAGCGTTTGCTGGCGGATTTTCCATCGGTGACTACGCCTGCCTTTTCCACCGCGGTTACTAAACACGGGGTAGAACATTTCATTCCCACTCTGGGACCGCCAGTTTTTGCGCGCGCGCGGCGCCTCGACGCGGTAAAATTGGCTACAGCTAAGGAGGAGTTCGCCATCATGGAGCGTCTAGGTATAGTGAGGTGTTCCAACAGCCCGTGGGCCTCGCCGCTTCACATGGTGCCCAAGGCGGATGGGTCGTGGCGGCCTTGCGGCGATTTTCGCCGCCTGAACAACGTCACCGCCAATGACCGCTATCCCATCCCACACATACAGGACTTTTCCATACGCCTGGCAGGTACCACTATCTTCTCTAAGGTGGACCTGGTGCGCGGCTATCATCAGGTTCCCGTGCGCGCAGAGGACGTGCCCAAGACCGCAGTGATCACCCCGTTTGGGCTTTTTGAGTTCATACGCATGCGCCTTTTGGCTTGAAGGGGGCAGCGCAAACCTCTCAGAGGCTGATGGACTCGGTGTTGCGTGACCTTGATTTCGTGTTCGTTTATCTCGACGACATATTAGTGGCCAGTCCGTCAGCTGACGAGCACCTGGCGCACCTGAAACAGGTTTTCCGTCGTCTGGACGAACACGGCCTGATAGTCAACCCGGCCAAGTGTCAGTTTGGACTGCCGGTGATTGACTTTTTGGGTCACCGCATTTCGCCGCAAGGCGCGGTCCCGTTGCCTTCTAAGGTGCAAGCGGTGGCGGAATTTCCCCGCCCGGTCTCTGTTAAGGCATTGCAGGAATTCTTGGGCATGGTGAATTTCTATAACCGTTTCCTCCCTCGCGCTGCCCACCTCCTTCAGCCACTTTACGAAGCCCTGCGGCTTAAGAAGGCTAACGACCCTGTCGACTGGACTCCCGAACAGGTCCAGGCCTTTGACGGAGCTAAGTGCGCCCTGGCTAACGCTGCCCTCCTCGCCCATCCCACACCCACGGCGTCCATAGCTTTAACAACCGATGCGTCTGACATAGCCGTGGGGGCTGTGGTTGAACAGCGTGTGGCGAATGCGTGGCAGCCACTCGCATTTTTAGCCGCAAACTGCGAGATAGCGAGCCAAGTACAGCGTTTTTGACCGGGAGTTGCTGTTACTGCACCTTGCAACCCGGCATTTCCGCTTCCTGCTGGAGGGTCGCCCATTCACGGCTTATGTGGATCATAAGCCACTGGCTTTTGCCATGTCCAAGGTGACTGAGCCGTGGTCTGCTCGTCAACGGCGCCACCTAGCGGCGATCTCCGAGTTCACAACGGACATTCAGCATGTGGCCGGGAAGTCCAACCCTGTTGCTGATTGTCTGTCGCGTGTGCTTGTGTGTCCTGTGCACCTCGGTGTGGATTTCTCCGCTATGGCTGCCGACCAGCCCAGTGACCCGGACGTCCTTGCCCTTAGGTCAACGCGTACCGGTCTCAAGCTAGAGGACGCTGTGATGCAGGAAGGCAGTCCTGCCCTCGTCTGCGATGTCTCCCCGCCCCGTTGTTCCAGTGGCCTGGCGCCATCGAGTTTTCGAATCGATTCACTCCCTCGCGCACCCTCGAGTTCGTCTGGCCTGGCCTCCGCAAGGACGTCAAGGGGTGGGCAGCTGCATGTGTAGCGTGCCAGCGCGCTAAGGTCCACCAGCACACTAAATCGCCCCTCGAGCCGTTTCCGATCCCGGCCAGACGTTTCGACCACGTGCATGTGGACCTGATGGGCCCTCTACCTTCTTCACAGGGTTTTACGCACCTGCTCACAATGGTAGATCGGACCACCAGGTGGCCAGAGGCTGTCCCTCTGTCCTCCACAACATCCTCGAATGTTGCACGCGCTTTTCTGTCCTCCTGGGTCGCCCGTTTCGGCACTCCGTCAGATATCACCTCAGACAGGGGCCCCCAGTTCGTGTCAGAGCTCTGGTCGGCACTTGCGCGATCCTTGGGTGTGCAGGTACACCGCACTACCGCGTACCACCCTCTGGCTAACGGCTTGTGTGAACGTTTTCACCGGTTGCTCAAGGCAGCGCTGCGCGCTGCGCTCTCAGATGGTAACTGGGTGGATCGTTTACCTTGGGTTATGCTCGGGTTGCGTCCGGCTCCTAAGGAGGACCTCGACGTGTCACCCGCTGAGCTGGTGCTCGGTCAGCCACTCCGCGTCCCTGGGGAATTTTTGCCTGGGAGTTCCGCTCCGCGACCCCGTCCGGCCGTTTATCCTTTTTTGTCCGACAGCACTCGGGTTCCAGGCCCCGTTCACCACTGTTTTCCGCGGTCGTTCGTGCCTGTGGAGCTCATGTCGGCTCGTTTTGTTTTTGTACGGCATGATGCTCACCGCTCGCCCCTCCAACCCCCATACGATGGCCCATTTCGGGTTCTTGAGACGGGTCCTAAGGGTTTTCTGCTAGACATGGGTGGGCGTAGGGAGGCGTGTCACGCTTGATAGGCTTAAACCGGCGCACAGGGTGGCAGGCGAAGTTGTGTTTCCGGCCCAGGTTCCCCGTCGGGGTCGTCCTCCTTCCAGGACCCCGGCAGTGTCTTCACGGGTTCAGCGTTCTGCTTCTCAGCCGGCTTTGGACTGTTTCACCTGCTGTTTCGGCTGAGGGACGGCGCAGCCGTTATGGCAGGCTGCTTAAGCCTCCAGTGAGATACTAAGTTTCTTTCCAGGAGTCCCTTCTGGGTGTTGGGGGGGGGGGGGCTGTGTGGCGGACACTAGGGGCTATGCCTCTCACCCAGCAGGATTGTGAGCTGGGGGCGTGGTTTACGTTCCCGGGCTCGCCGGGGCAGGGTTGTTCCTGCTGCAGTTGGTTTTTTGGAGTTGAGGAATAAACATCAATCTCGCCTTGGTCTCCTGTGTTTTCCTCATTCCTGCCACAATAGGATTATTTTACTCAAATGTGACTGAGACCTTTATGTACCTAAACTATAAAGGGTAACAGGACTTTTTTCTCTAATTACATCTGTTTCACAAGTGTAATTTATTGTATTTTAATAAGAGATCTCGCTCCCGTTTGCATTGTTAAAAGTTACTGCATAAAAATTCTCTTGTTACATATATCTGAAAGTTACTGCATACATATTCTGTTTTGTTACATATATCTGAAAGTTACTGAATACATATTCTGTTTTGTTACATATATCTGAAAGTTACTGAATACATATTCGGTTTTGTTACATATATCTGAAAGTTACTGAATACATATTTTGTTTTGTTACATACACTACCGTTCAAAAGTTTGGGATCACCCAAACAATTTCGTGTTTTCCATGAAAAGTCACACTTATTCACCACCATATGTTGTGAAATGAATAGAAAATAGAGTCAAGACATTGACAAGGTTAGAAATAATGATTTGTATTTGAAATAAGATTTTTTTTACATCAAACTTTGCTTTCGTCAAAGAATCCTCCATTTGCAGCAATTACAGCATTGCAGACCTTTGGCATTCTAGCTGTTAATTTGTTGAGGTAATCTGGAGAAATTGCACCCCACGCTTCCAGAAGCAGCTCCCACAAGTTGGATTGGTTGGATGGGCACTTCTTTGAGCAGATTGAGTTTCTGGAGCATCACATTTGTGGGGTCAATTAAACGCTCAAAATGGCCAGAAAAAGAGAACTTTCATCTGAAACTCGACAGTCTATTCTTGTTCTTAGAAATGAAGGCTATTCCATGCGAGAAATTGCTAAGAAATTGAAGATTTCCTACACCGGTGTGTACTACTCCCTTCAGAGGACAGCACAAACAGGCTCTAACAGGTACTATTTAATGAAGATGCCAGTTGGGGACCTGTGAGGCGTCTGTTTCTCAAACTAGAGACTCTAATGTACTTATCTTCTTGCTCAGTTGTGCAACGCGGCCTCCCACTTCTTTTTCTACTCTGGTTAGAGTAGAAACTCAATCTGCTCAAAGAAGTGCCCATCCAACCAATCCAACTTGTGGGAGCTGCTTCTGGAAGCGTGGGGTGCAATTTCTCCAGATTACCTCAACAAATTAACAGCTAGAATGCCAAAGGTCTGCAATGCTGTAATTGCTGCAAATGGAGGATTCTTTGACGAAAGCAAAGTTTGATGTAAAAAAAATCTTATTTCAAATACAAATCATTATTTCTAACCTTGTCAATGTCTTGACTCTATTTTCTATTCATTTCACAACATATGGTGGTGAATAAGTGTGACTTTTCATGGAAAACACAAAATTGTTTGGGTGATCCCAAACTTTTGAACGGTAGTGTATATCTGAAAGTTACTGCATAAGAATTCTGTTTTGTTAACTATATCTAAGTTACAACTGAAAGCTCTTATTTTTGCCCCAAAGAGTGAATAAATGCTATAATGCAATTTAAAATGCAGTTTCTACTGTTTCTATCAAATTGCAACCCCCCTCCCCCAAGATCAGGTGGAGGGGTCCTCAGGGTAGATCAAAAATACGCAGGGGGTCCAGGACCCCAAAAAGGTTGAGAACCACTGATCTAAGTGACCTCTTTAGTTTCAACTGACTGCAGGTACCCCACCCTTATAAACAATACAGTGGCTGCAGGTACCCCACCCTTATAAACAATACAGTGGCTGCAGGTACCCCACCCTTATAAACAACACAGCAGCATAACAACCCAAACCAACGACCAGCTTCATATGCACATATGGTGTGACCACTAACTAGAGTTACAGTGACCATGTGTGCTGTTCACACAGGGCTGGGGAATAGTTGTTATCACAGCACTGTAAGATGGTGACGGATGTACTGTTAGACCCCCCTCAGTTCAGGGATGGTTGTTCCCTTTTCACACAGAGGGCCTCTTTGGCTCCCCGTTCAAACCAGCGTTCCTCCATATCAAGGATGTGCACATCCTCACCCTTGGATCTAATGGATCTAAACTAGGATTTGAGGCTCTGCAGGTGCGCAAATCCAGCAGTGCTCAAAGAACTACAACTACCAGCCTGAAACTAAAAGAAAATGCTTTGTGTGTGTGTGTGTGTGTGTGTGTGTGTGTGTGTGTGTGTGTGTGTGTGTGTGTGTGTGTGTGTGTGTGTGTGTCTGTGTCTGTGTCTGTGTCTGTGTCTGTGTAGAGTACAGCCGTTTTGAGGCTAAGATCCATGACCTGAGAGAACAGATGATAAACAGCTCATCTGGAACCCTGAGAGCCAACAGAACATTTTACATCAGGTAAACATACAGTAAATACGCACATCTACATGCTTAACACACACAAATGAACACAGTAAACACACACCTATTTACAGTATTTACATGGTAAACACACACAAATACACTAAATGCACACATATTTACTCTATATGTTAAATAATAATAACTTTATTTAGCACTTTTCTAAAACAATGTTACAAAGTGCTATGCAAAGACATAAAACCAGACATGGCAAAAATAAGTGTAAGACCGAATAAGTGAAAGTAAGAATAAAAAAATAAAATACAATAAAAACAAATATCAAACATTTGTAAAGGCTTTCATAAAAAGAAAACTTTTAAGGCGATATTTAAAAGGGTTTGTCTTAGTTCAACATGAAGAGTGGTCCATAGTGTGGGGGCTCCAACAGCAGAAGGCCAATCATACTTTGTGACAAGCTGAGACCTAGGAATAACCAGCATGACTCCATCTGTGGATCTTAATCGTCGAGGGGGTGTATACCAGGACAATAAACCAGAAATGTATATAGGAGCAAGACTGTTTAAGGCTTTAAAAGTGAGCAAGAACATTTTAAAAATCAATTTGAAATATAACAGGGAGCCAGTGTAGGGAGGCACGCACAGGAGTAATCTGGTCGTGCCTCCTTGCCCGGCTAATGAGCCGAGCAGGGCGTTTTCTACCAACTGCAGATGGTGGAGGGAGCCCTTGCCGACACCAGATTAAATTGCATTACAATAGTCAGGCTGAGGCATGTACAACTTTCTGCAGATAAGCAAATTTATAAAACTGACCTAATTTTGGAGATTAGCTTGAGCTGGAGAAAGCATGACTGAACATGTTTAATTTGATTATCAAAACTGAGGTTAGCATGGAATATTACCCCAAGATTCCTAGCAGCCTGTTTAAGACTACCTGACAGACCACCAAGATTAGTAATAAAAGGACTGATGGAATTTTCGGGACCAAACAGAATGACCTCAGACTTTTCTTAATTAAATTTGAGAACATTTTTGGACATCCAGGATTTAATGTCAGAGAGGCAAGTTGTGAGATTTGCTAGGGCGCTAGGATCAGCGGGTTTTTAGTAGCATGTATAACTGAGTATCGTCAGCATAAAAATTGTAGAGCACATCGTGATTTTGAATGACCTGGCCAAGGGGAAGCATGAATATAGAGAAGACAAGGGGGCCAAGAACTGAGCCTTGAAGGACACCACTACTCAACTAAGCCATTGACGTAGTAGAGTTACCCAGAACAACAGAAAAAGTTCTGTGGGTGAGATAACAGTGTAATAACCTAAGAGCCGAGCTCTTAATGCCAACCCAAGTCTCTAAGCGATGTCTAAAAGAACCAAAATTGAGCAGTCACCTCTGTCTGCACTCAGCAGTAAGTCAGATCATTAGTGACCTTAACTAGAGCTGTCTCAGTACTATGAAGTACTCTAAAACCAGAATGGACACTGTTAAAAACACTATTTCCCTAAATATCCAAATATCCATTTCACGTTGTCCATCTTAGGAGAGAGATACCTCCTCTGTTGCTCTCCCTGAGGTTTCTTCCTATTTTTTCTTCATGTTAAAGGTTTTTTTTAGGGAGTTGTTCCTTATCTGATGTTAGGGTCTAAGGACAGGATGTTGTCTTGCTGTAAAGCCCCTTGAGGCAAATTTCTAATTTGTGATATTGGGCTACACAAATAACATTGATTTGACTTGACTAGTAGTGTTCATAAAAGAAATCAATTGAGAAAAAATTACTCTCTCCAGAACCTTAGATAGAAAAGACGATTTGGGGATTGATCTGTAGTTACTTAAGGACATTGGATCTAAATTATGTTTCTTCAGCAATGAGTGAACAATGGCATGCTTAAGACTGTCTGGAAAAGAACCAGAGACCAGAGAATTATTAACAATTTGCAGAATAACAGGGCTGATAAGTGAAAATGACTCCTTGAGCTGTTTAGTGGGAATGATGTCTAAGATGCAGGAGGTTGAGTTCATATTGGAGACCGTAGTCTCTAACACTGAAATTGTAATTGGTTGATGGATGTTTTTGAGGCTGCATCTACAGACCTGGATGAATTTACTGACACTGTGACATCTTACATCAGCTTTTGTGAGGACATGTTTGTGCCTACCAGAACCTTCTGTAACTTTAACGACAAAAAGCCCTAATTCACTTTGAAACTCAGTCAGCTTCGTCAGGCCAATGAGGAAGCCTATAGGAGTGGAGATAGGATCCGGTACAACAAAGCCAGAAATCAATTCACAAAGGGGATCAGAGTGGCAAAAGGTTGCTACTATGAAAAGGTGAAAAACAGGTTTTCTGTCAATGACCCAGCATCAGTCTGGAGAGGTTTGAAAGACAATACCAACTACAGGAGACCATCTCCCCACACTGTAGGGAACCATCAACTGGCTGATGACCTAAATGGGTTTTACTGCAGGTTTGAAAAGGAAACGTTCACGTCCCTCACCCTCTCCAGCCACAATACACAACAGCTGCACTCCCTGTTAGCTCCTCTCTCCTCCCCCCGACCCTTGACCCACACTCAGAGACAGAAGACCAGGAAGGCACCGGGCCCGGATGGCTTTCACCCTCTCGTCCTCAAGTCTGTGCTGACCAGCTGGCCCCCATTTTCACACCGATCTTCAACAGAGCACTGGAGCTGTGTGAAATCCCCCCTGCTTCAAAAGCTCCATCATCCTGGTCCCCAAGAAACCCAATATCACAGGAGTAAATGACTACAGGCCTGTTGCCCTAACGTCTGCGGTCATCAACTCCTTCGACAGACTGGTGTTGGCCCACCTGAAGGAAATCACAGGCCCCCTGCTCGACCCCCTGCAGTTTTCCTACTGAGTAAACAGGTCAGTGGAGGATGCAATTAGCATGAGTTTGCACTACGTCTTCTAACACCTTGACTCCTCAGGGACACATGCAAGGATCCTATTTATGGAATTCAGCTCAGCATTCAACACCATCTTGCCAGATATCCTCCACTCCAGACTCACCCAGCTCACTGTACCAGCCCCCCTCTGCCATTGGATTAAAAACTTCCTGACATACAGGAGGCAGCTGGTGAGGCTGGGGAAAATCACATCCAGCACCCGAACAATCAGCACCCCCCCCCCCCCAGGGATGTGTGCTGTCCCCTCTAATCTTCTTCCTCTACACAATTGACTGCACCTCAGGTGACCCGTCTGTTAAACTCCTGAAGTTTGCAGATGACACAACCATCATTGGTCTTATCCGGGAAGTTGACGAGTCTGCATATAGACAGGAGGTTGATCAGGAGATGACAGCGGACTTTAGGAGGAGCCCCTCAACACTGCCCCCCCCCCACCATACTCAACAGAATGGTGTCTATAGTGAAAACCTACAGATTTCTGGGTTCCACAATCTCCCAGGACCTAAGGTGGGCATCCAACATAGACACAATCATCAAAAAGACCCAGCAGAGGATGTACTTTCTCCTTCCGCTCAAGAAGTTCAACCTGCCTCAGGAACTGCTGATTCGGTTCTACACTGCAATAATCCAGTCTGTCCTCTGCACATACATCACTGTCTGGTTTGGATTGGTCACCAAACCGGACAGGGACAGACTAAAACAGACAGTTAGGTCTACAGAGAAAATAATTAGCCAGCTTTCCATTACAGAACATAAGCCCTGGAACTTAAGCGCTGGAACTTAGATCTGGAACCTAAGCACGAGGTCTTCAGTTCGTGTTGTTTTCCCACTTCCCTAGTCCTACTGTGTCACACACATTTCGCACTCCAGCACAGTAGGTGGCGATATGCATGTCCTGTTGGTTTACAAATGAAATATACCGAAGAAGCAGGAAAATTCACCAGTGTCAGAGCCCTAGAAAGAGAGCGTTACGTCAACTCCGTAGACGTCAATGGGCCAATTATTTAACAGCAATGGCGGATCACGGGAGCCCCGGATAGTTCCAAACAGTGCGCATAGAATATGCGTCACGTTGGAATATATCTATATCTATATATAAATGTAAAAATCTGAAAATATTGGTCAGTAGTTACCAGAAATCGCGGCTAAGCAGTCATTTAAATGAGCCGCCAAGCTTCGTTTGGAACTATTCGGCGGCTACATGAACCACGTGACCCTCTCGCGCTCTGACCCCTCATTGAGGCAACTCTCTCTTTCTAGGCCTCTGGCCAGTGTCATTGCTGAAGCAACATGGTGGTACCGGTATGTGGAATGGAGGTTGACCTCTGCTTGTTACTGTTCTTCTGGGGATATGTCCAAAAAAAGAGTCGACTTCAAGATGAAGCGACAGCTTTACGTTTGCGTAAGCAGCGTATAAAAGCCGAGACTCATTTCAAGGCATTGGGAAGGAAGAGAAGGATGGGGTGGATTTTCCATTTTTTGTTTTATAAAAACTTGCAAGAAACCTTAACAAACTAGCTAGCAAACGTTAGCTTGTAGCTAGTGATGCAATGTTTAAAATGGCGGCATTCACAAAACGGTGAAATGCGCAGGACGTAACCAAGACTTTCATCTTTTAGTTTGTTTTTTTATTCACAAATTGTTGGCAAACAACAAAGTGTTGCACGTTAAGACGATAACATAACACAAACAACAACAAGAGCAATTAACATAATGTCAGGGGGTCATAATAAAACTGAAACGAAAATAAAGCAAATCAGCCCTGAAAAATGTCGAATTGAGTACAAAGGTTTATAGTTTTAATGGCTTTCCTGTCCTTAGAATACAGAATTGTCGAAATATATTATTTGACTTCATTCACGAATATTAAAAAAGAAGGTTTATGACTGGAGAATTTAGACTTATGGATGTGTGATTTAGCAAGTAGTAGAATGGGATTGATGATACAGTAGTTATTTGTTTTAGAAGGCGAGCAAGTAACAAAGCCCAACAGCATGCATTCACTGGCCACTTTATTAGGTACACCTTGCTAGTACCGGGTTGGACCCCCTTTTGCCTTCAGAACTGCCTTAATCATTCGTGGCATAGATTCAACAAGGTACTGGAAACATTCCTCAGAGAGTTTGGTCCATATTGACATGATAGCATCACGCAGTTGCTGCAGATTTGTCGGCTGCACATCCATGATGCGAATCTCCCGGTCCACCACATCCCAAAGGTGCTCTATTGGATTGAGATCTGGTGACTGTGGAGGCCATTTGAGTACAGTGAACTCATTGTCATGTTCAAGAAACCAGTCTGAGACGATTCGAGCTTTATGACATGGCGCGTTATCCTGCTGGAAGTAGCCATCAGAAGATGGGAACACTGTGGTCATAAAGGGATGGACATGGTCAGCAACAATACTCAGGTAGGCTGTGGCGTTGACACGATGCTCAATTGGTACTAAGGGGCCCAAAGTGTGCCAAGAAAATATCTCCCACACCATTACACCACCACCACCAGCCTGAACCGTTGATACAAGGCAGGATGGATCCATGCTTTCATGTTGTTGACGCCAAATTCTGACCCTACCATCTGAATGTCGCAGCAGAAATCGAGACTCATCAGACCAGGCAACGTTTTTCCAATCTTCTATTGTCCAATGTTGGTGAGCCTGTGCGAACTGTAGCCTCAGTTTCCTGTTCTTAGCTGACAGGAGTGGCACCCAGTGTGGTCTTCTGCTGCTGTAGCCCATCTGCCTCAAGGTTCGACGTGTTGTGCGTTCACAGATGCTCTTCTGCATACCTCGGTTGTAATGAGTGGTTATTTGAGTTACTGTTGCCTTTCTATCAGCTCGAACCAGTCTGGCCATTCTCCTCTGACCTCTGGCATCAACAAGGCATTTTCACCCACAGAACTGCCGCTCACTGGATATTTTCTCTTTTTCAGACCATTCTCTGTAAACCCTAGAGATGGTTGTGCATGAAAATCCCAGTAGATCAGCAGTTTCTGAAATACTCAGACCAGCCCGTCTGGCACCAACAACCATGCCACGTTCAAAGTCACTTAAATCACCTTTCTTCCCCATTCTGATGCTCGGTTTGAACTGCAGCAGATCGTCTTGACCATGTCTACATGCCTAAATGCATTGAGTTGCTGCCATGTGATTGGCTGATTAGAAATTTGCGTTAACGAGCAGTTGGACAGGTGTGCCTAATAAAGTGGCCGGTTAGTGTATTTTCATAAGAAAGGGAAAAGTCCGGGTCAGTAGTATGGGTAACACAAGTAGAAGCATCTTGCCAAAAAGTGCATGTGCAAGAGCAAGGCCAAAAGACATGGGTTAACTCTCCTGGAACCAAATGACAAAAGGAGCAGTCCACATCAATGTCCTTTTTATATCTTTGCAGAAACATTTTGGATGGATAAAAACGATGAATTATTTTGAAAGACACTTTTTTGACCATTTCTCTTTGAAATAAAGAAGGTAGTATATCACAGGACGTAACCAAGACGTGAGGAACCTTGTTCATGCGTATGACGTACTGCCCCCCTAAGCCACCCTAAGCCCCCCTAAGCCCCCTAGGCTTACTGCCGTGGCCCTGCCTTTGTGAGGGTGCTTACGGCAGGGCTTAAGTTCTCGGATAAGCCGGTCTGAAGACCCAGGTAAGCCGAGGAAACACAACAGGAACCAATAGGCCGAGTTCAAGCACTAGCTTAAACCCGTAGTGGAAATGGGCTACTGGTGCCAACCTGCCCTCCATTCAGGACTTCATAGTCCTCCGGAGTCAGGAAACAGGCAGGCAACGTCACTGCAGACCCGTCACACCCTAGTCACAACTCCTCCCCTCTGGTAGGCGCCACAGAGCACTGTACCTCAAAAAACCCGGATAGAAGAACGGTTTCTTTCTGCAGGCTGTCATTCAGATGAACTCAACACACCAATAAATCCACCATGTTGTATATATGTAGTACTCTACTGTACATGTTGTATATACTCTACTGTACGCTGTACATGTTGTATGTACTCTACTGTACATGTTGTATATACTCTACTGTACACTGTACATGTCGTATGTACTGTACATGTTGTATATACTCTACTGTACGCTGTACATGTTGTATATACTGTACTGTACAGGTTGTATATACTGTACATGCATGTACTGTACTGTACATTGTGTATATACTGTACTGTACATGTTGTATGTACTGTACTGTACATTGTGGATATACTGTACTGTACATTGTGTACATACTGTACTGTACATGCTGTATATACTGTACTGTACATTGTGTATATACCGTACTGTACATTGTGTACATGCTGTACTGTACATGTTGTATATACTGTACTGTCCATTGTGGATATACTGTACTGTACATTGTGTACATACTGTACTGTACTGTACATGTTGTATATACTGTACTGTACATTGTGTATATAATGTACTGTCCATTGTGGATATACTTTACTGTACATTGTGGATATACTGTACTGTACATTGTGTGCATACTGTACTGTACATGTTGTATATACTGTACTGTACATTGTGTATATAATGTACTGTCCATTGTGGATATACTGTACTGTACATTGTAGGTACACTGGTACTCAGTCATGTACATCTACCTCGGGCATGTGTGTCAGTAAGCTGCTAGCATGTATTTCAGCATCTGCGATATACGTATTCTCTGCACCGCTGCACCTCACCACCTCTTATGTCTCCTGTATAGTCCGTCCTTGTGTGTGTATGTGTGTAGGTTGTTGTGTTGTTGTGTTGTTATTCTATGTTAAGTACACTGAGAGAGCCACGACACCAGAGTCACTCACATTCCATGTGTGTGCCAACCTGAATGGCCAGTAGACATGGTTCTGATTCTGGTTTTAGATTCCTCCATCGAGGGCAAACTGAGTGGATCTGGATGTGCTTGTGCTGGACTCGGACACCAGCCCGGTACATGTGTAGTGTGAAAGTTCTGCCGCGCTAATACAAGTCTGCTATTAGTGAGGGTCTCTCCTAGTCAGAGTGGTGCCTGTACTGCAGGATGATGGTGCTCATGGTGTTGCACTGAAAGGATTGTCTCCATGCTTTCGTATGATTGCACAGAGCCCTGTTTGACTATGACAAGCAGTGGGACAGCGGTGTCCTATCACAGGCTCTCGACTTCAGCTTTGGGGAGGTGCTTCATGTGACAGACAGTTCAGACGACGAATGGTGGCAGGCCAGGCGACTGAACCAACAGGGCGAGCTGGAAGTGATAGGATACATCCCATCTAAACACAGGTAGACACACACACACACACACACACACACACACACACACACACACATCAGTAAGTACCACATAGTACTGCATCAGTAAGTACCACTCAGGTTCTACCAACATATAGTACTGCATCAGTAAGTACCACTCAGGTTCTACCAACACGTAGTACTGCATCAGTAACTACCACTAAGGTTCTACCAACACGTAGTACTGCATCAGTAAGTACCACTCAGGTTCTACCAACACGTAGCACTGCATCAGTAAGTACCACTCAGGTTCCACCAACACATAGTACTGCATCAGTAAATACAACTCAGGTTCCACCAACACGTAGTACTGCATCAGTAAATGCAAATCAGGTTCCACCAACACATAGTACTGCATCAGTAAATACAACTCAGGTTCTACCAACACGTTGTACTGCATCAGTAAGTACCATTCAGGTTATACCAACAAGTAGTACTGCATCAGTAAGTACCACTCAGGTTCCACCAACACATAGTACTGCATCAGTAAATACAACTCAGGTTCCACCAACATATAGTACTGCATAAGTAAGTACCATTCAGGTTCTACCAACAAGTAGTACTGCATCAGTAAGTACCACTCAGCTTCTACCAACACATAGTACTGCATCAGTAAGTACCACATAGTACTGCATCAGTAAGTACCACTCAGGTTCTACCAACATATAGTACTGCATCAGTAAGTACCACTCAGGTTCTACCAACATATAGTACTGCATCAGTAAGTACCACTCAGGTTCCACCAACACGTAGTACTGCATCAGTAAGTACCACTAAGGTTCTACCAACACGTAGTACTGCATCAGTAAATACCACTAAGGTTCTACCAACACGTAGTACTGCATCAGTAAGTACCACTCAGGTTCCACCAACACATACTACTGCATCAGTAAATACAACTCAGGTTCCACCCCCACGTAGTACTGCATCAGTAAATACAACTCAGGTTCCACCAACCCATAGTACTGCATCAGTAAATACAACTCAGGTTCTACCAACACGTTGTACTGCATCAGTAAGTACCATTCAGGTTCTACCAACAAGTAGTACTGCATCAGTAAGTACCACTCAGCTTCTACCAACACATAGTACTGCATCAGTAAGTACCACATAGTACTGCATCAGTAAGTACCACTCAGGTTCTACCAACACGTAGTACTGCATCAGTAAGTACCACTCAGGTTCCACCAACACATAGTACTGCATCAGTAAATACAACTCAGGTTCCACCAACACGTAGTACTGCATCAGTAAGTACCACATAGTACTGCATCAGTAAGTATCACTCAGGTTCTACCAACACGTTGTACTGCATCAGTAAGTACCATTCAGGTTCCACCAACACATAGTACTGCATCAGTAAATACAACTCAGGGTCCACCAACACGTAGTACTGCATCAGTAAGTACAACTCAGGTTCTACCGACACGTAGTACTGCATCAGTAAGTACCACTCAGGTTCTACCAACACATAGTACTGCATCAGTAAGTACCACTCAGGTTCTACCAACACGTAGTACTGCATCAGTAAATACCACTCAGGTTCTAACAACACATAGTACTGCATCAGTAAGTACCACTCAGGTACTACCAACACATAGTACTGCATCAGTAAATACCACTCAGGTTCTACCAACACATAGTACTGCATCAGTAAATACCACTCAGGTTCTAACAACACATAGTACTGCATCAGTAAGTACCACTCAGGTTCTACCAACACATAGTACTGCATCAGTAAATACCACTGAGGTTCCACCAACACATAGTACTGCATCAGTAAGTACCATTCAGGTTCTACCAACACGTAGTACTGCATCAGTAAGTACCACTCAGGGTCCACCAACACATAGTACTGCATCAGTGAATACAACTTAGGTTCCACCAACACGTAGTACTGCATCAGTAAGTACCACATAGTACTGCATCAGTAAGTATCCCTCAGGTTCTACCAACACGTTGTACTGCATCAGTAAGTACCATTCAGGTTCTACCAACAAGGTTTACTGCATCAGTAAGTACCACTCAGGTTCCACCAACACGTAGTACTGCATCAGTAAGTACCACATAGTACTGCATCAGTAAGTATCACTCAGGTTCTACCAACACGTTGTACTTCATCAGTAAGTACCATTCAGGTTCTACCAACAAGTAGTACTGCATCAGTAAGTACCACTCAGGTTCCACCAACACATAGTACTGCATCAGTAAATACAACTCAGGTTCTAACAACACATAGTACTGCATCAGTAAGTACCACATAGTACTGCATCAGTAAGTACCACATAGTACTGCATCAGTAAGTACCACATAGTACTGCATCAGTAAGTATCAATCAGGTTCTACCAACACGTTGTACTTCATCAGTAAGTACCATTCAGGTTCTACCAACAAGTAGTACTGCATCAGTAAGTACCACTCAGGTTCCACCAACACATAGTACTGCATCAGTAAATACAACTCAGGTTCTAACAACACATAGTACTGCATCAGTAAGTACCACATAGTACTGCATCAGTAAGTACCACATAGTACTGCATCAGTAAGTACCACATAGTACTGCATCAGTAAGTATCAATCAGGTTCTACCAACACGTTGTACTTCATCAGTAAGTACCATTCAGGTTCTACCAACAAGTAGTACTGCATCAGTAAGTACCACTCAGGTTCCACCAACACATAGTACTGCATCAGTAAATACAACTCAGGTTCTAACAACACATAGTACTGCATCAGTAAGTACAACTCAGGTTCTACCAACACGTAGTACTGCATCAGTAAGTACCACTCAGGTTCTACCAACACATAGTACTGCATCAGTAAATACAACTCAGGGTCCACCAACACGTAGTACTGCCTCAGTAAGTACCACTCAGGTTCCACCAACACGTAGTACTGCATCAGTAAGTACCACATAGTACTGCATCAGTAAGTATCACTCAGGTTCTACCAACACGTTGTACTTCATCTGTAAGTACCATTCAGGTTCTACCAACAAGTAGTACTGCATCAGTAAGTACCACTCAGGTTCCACCAACACATAGTACTGCATCAGTAAATACAACTCAGGTTCTAACAACACATAGTACTGCATCAGTAAGTACCACATAGTACTGCATCAGTAAGTACCACATAGTACTGCATCAGTAAGTACCACTCAGGTTCTACCAACACATAGTACTGCATCAGTAAATACCACTCAGGTTCTAACAACACATAGTACTGCATCAGTAAGTACCACTCAGGTTCTACCAACACATAGTACTGCATCAGTAAGTACCACTCAGGTTCTACCAACACATAGTACTGCATCAGTAAGTACCACTCAGTTTCTACCAACACATAGTACTGCATCAGTAAGTACCACTCGGGTTCTATCAACACGTAGTACTGCATCAGTAAATACCACTCAGGTTCTAACAACACATAGTACTGCATCAGTAAGTACCACTCAGGTTCTACCAACACATAGTACTGCATCAGTAAGTACCACATAGTACTGCATCAGTAAGTACCACTCAGGTTCTACCAACACATAGTACTGCATCAGTAAATACCACTCAGGTTCCACCAACACATAGTACTGCATCAGTAAATACAACTCAGGTTCCACCAACATATAGTACTGCATCAGTAAGTACCACATAGTACTGCATTAGTAAATACAACTTAGGTTCTACCAACACGTTGTACTGCATCAGTAAGTACCATTCAGGTTCTACCAACAAGTAGTACTGCATCAGTAAGTACCACTCAGCTTCTACCAACACATAGTACTGCATCAGTAAGTACCACATAGTACTGCATCGGTAAGTACCACTCAGGTTCTACCAACACGTAGTACTGCATCAGTAACTACCACTAAGGTTCTACCAACACGTAGTACTGCATCAGTAAGTACCACATAGTACTGCATCAGTAAGTACCACTCAGCTTCTACCAACACATAATACTGCATCAGTAAGTACCACATAGTACTGCATCAGTAAGTACAACTCAGGTTCTAACAACACATAGTACTGCATCAGTAAGTACAACTCAGGCTTATGCAGGTTTTATGTTTGTTTCTGACACCACACTGCTGACATCCAGATTGGTTGGAGCTCTGACAGCACACCCACCTCACCACCACCTACACAGACACACACTGGTCCAGTAACACCAGCACACCCACCTCCCCACCCCCTACACAGACACACACTGGTCCAGTAACACCAGCACACCCACCTCCCCACCACCTACACAGACACACACTGGTCCAGTAACACCAGCACACCCACCTCCCCACCCCCTACACAGACACACACTGGTCCAGTAACACCAGCACACCCACCTCCCCACCACCTACACAGACACACACTGGTCCAGTAACACCAGCACACCCACCTCCCCACCCCCTACACACACACACACTGGTCCAGTAACACCAGCACACCCACCTCCCCACCACCTACATAGACACACACTGGTCCAGTAACACCAGCACACCCACCTCCCCACCACCTACATAGACACACACTGGTCCAGTAACACCAGCACACCCACCTCCCCACCATCTACATAGACACACACTGGTCCAGTAACACCAGCACACCCACCTCCCCACCACCTACATAGACACACACTGGTCCAGTAACACCAGCACACCCACCTCCCCACCACCTACATAGACACACACTGGTCCAGTAACACCAGCACACCCACCTCACCACCACCTACATAGACACACACTGGTCCAGTAACACCAGCACACCCACCTCACCACCCCCTACATAGACACACACTGGTCCAGTAACACCAGCACACCCACCTCCCCACCACCTACACAGACACACACTGGTCCAGTAACACCAGCACACCCACCTCCCCACCACCTACACAGACACACACTGGTCCAGTAACACCAGCACACCCACCTCACCACCACCTACACAGACACACACTGGTCCAGTAACACCAGCACACCCACCTCACCACCACCTACACACACTGGTCCAGTAAAACCAGCACACCCACCTCACCACCACCTACACAGACACACACTGGTCCAGTAACACCAGCACACCCACCTCACCACCACCTACACAGACACACACTGGTCCAGTAACACCAGCACACCCACCTCCCCACCCCCTACATAGACACACACTGGTCCAGTAACACCAGCACACCCACCTCACCACCACCTACACAGACACACACTGGTCCAGTAACACCAGCACACCCACCTCCCCACCACCTACATAGACACACACTGGTCCAGTAACACCAGCACACCCACCTCCCCACCATCTACATAGACACACACTGGTCCAGTAACACCAGCACACCCACCTCCCCACCACCTACATAGACACACACTGGTCCAGTAACACCAGCACACCCACCTCCCCACCACCTACATAGACACACACTGGTCCAGTAACACCAGCACACCCACCTCACCACCACCTACATAGACACACACTGGTCCAGTAACACCAGCACACCCACCTCACCACCACCTACACAGACACACACTGGTCCAGTAACACCAGCACACCCACCTCCCCACCACCTACATAGACACACACTGGTCCAGTAACACCAGCACACCCACCTCACCACCACCTACACAGACACACACTGGTCCAGTAACACCAGCACACCCACCTCCCCACCACCTACACAGACACACACTGGTCCAGTAACACCAGCACACCCACTTCACCACCCCCTACACAGACACACACTGGTCCAGTAACACCAGCACACCCACCTCCCCACCACCTACACAGACACACACTGGTCCAGTAACACCAGCACACCCACCTCCCCACCCCCTACATAGACACACACTGGTCCAGTAACACCAGCACACCCACCTCCCCACCACCTACACAGACACACACTGGTCCAGTAACACCAGCACACCCACCTCCCCACCACCTACACAGACACACACTGGTCCAGTAACACCAGCACACCCACCTCACCACCACCTACACAGACACACACTGGTCCAGTAACACCAGCACACCCACCTCACCACCACCTACACAGACACACACTGGTCCAGTAACACCAGCACACCCACCTCACCACCACCTACACACACTGGTCCAGTAAAACCAGCACACCCACCTCACCACCACCTACACAGACACACACTGGTCCAGTAACACCAGCACACCCACCTCCCCACCACCTACACAGACACACACTGGTCCAGTAAAACCAGCACACCCACCTCACCACCACCTACACAGACACACACTGGTCCAGTAACACCAGCACACCCACCTCACCACCACCTACACAGACACACACTGGTCCAGTAACACCAGCACACCCACCTCCCCACCCCCTACATAGACACACACTGGTCCAGTAACACCAGCACACCCACCTCCCCACCCCCTACACAGACACACACTGGTCCAGTAACACCAGCACACCCACCTCCCCACCCCCTACACAGACACACACTGGTCCAGTAACACCAGCACACCCACCTCACCACCACCTACACACACTGGTCCAATAAAACCAGCACACCCACCTCACCACCACCTACACAGACACACACTGGTCCAGTAACACCAGCACACCCACCTCACCACCACCTACACACACTGGTCCAGTAAAACCAGCACACCCACCTCACCACCACCTACACAGACACACACTGGTCCAGTAACACCAGCACACCCACCTCACCACCACCTACACACACTGGTCCAGTAAAACCAGCACACCCACTTCACCACCCCCTACACAGACACACACTGGTCCAGTAACACCAGCACACCCATCTCCCCACCACCTACACAGACACACACTGGTCCAGTAACACCAGCACACCCACCTCCCCACCCCCTACATAGACACACACTGGTCCAGTAACACCAGCACACCCACCTCCCCACCACCTACACAGACACACACTGGTCCAGTAACACCAGCACACCCACCTCCCCACCCCCTACATAGACACACACTGGTCCAGTAACACCAGCACACCCACCTCACCACCACCTACACAGACACACACTGGTCCAGTAACACCAGCACACCCACCTCCCCACCCCCTACATAGACACACACTGGTCCAGTAACACCAGCACACCCACCTCCCCACCCCCTACACAGACACACACTGGTCCAGTAACACCAGCACACCCACCTCCCCACCCCCTACACAGACACACACTGGTCCAGTAACACCAGCACACCCACCTCACCACCACCTACACACACTGGTCCAATAAAACCAGCACACCCACCTCACCACCACCTACACAGACACACACTGGTCCAGTAACACCAGCACACCCACCTCACCACCACCTACACACACTGGTCCAGTAAAACCAGCACACCCACCTCACCACCACCTACACAGACACACACTGGTCCAGTAACACCAGCACACCCACCTCACCACCACCTACACACACTGGTCCAGTAAAACCAGCACACCCACTTCACCACCCCCTACACAGACACACACTGGTCCAGTAACACCAGCACACCCATCTCCCCACCACCTACACAGACACACACTGGTCCAGTAACACCAGCACACCCACCTCCCCACCCCCTACATAGACACACACTGGTCCAGTAACACCAGCACACCCACCTCCCCACCACCTACACAGACACACACTGGTCCAGTAACACCAGCACACCCACCTCCCCACCACCTACACAGACACACACTGGTCCAGTAACACCAGCACACCCACCTCCCCACCCCCTACACAGACACACACTGGTCCAGTAACACCAGCACACCCACCTCCCCACCACCTACACACACACACACTGGTCCAGTAACACCAGCACACCCACCTCCCCACCCTCTACATAGACACACACTGGTCCAGTAACACCAGCACACCCACCTCCCCACCACCTACACAGACACACACTGGTCCAGTAACACCAGCACACCCACCTCCCCACCCCCTACATAGACACACACTGGTCCAGTAACACCAGCACACCCACCTCACCACCACCTACACAGACACACACTGGTCCAGTAACACCAGCACACCCACCTCCCCACCCCCTACATAGACACACACTGGTCCAGTAACACCAGCACACCCACCTCCCCACCCCCTACACAGACACACACTGGTCCAGTAACACCAGCACACCCACCTCCCCACCCCCTACACAGACACACACTGGTCCAGTAACACCAGCACACCCACCTCACCACCACCTACACACACTGGTCCAATAAAACCAGCACACCCACCTCACCACCACCTACACAGACACACACTGGTCCAGTAACACCAGCACACCCACCTCCCCACCACCTACATAGACACACACTGGTCCAGTAACACCAGCACACCCACCTCCCCACCACCTACACAGACACACACTGGTCCAGTAACACCAGCACACCCACCTCCCCACCACCTACACAGACACACACTGGTCCAGTAACACCAGCACACCCACCTCACCACCACCTACACAGACACACACTGGTCCAGTAACACCAGCACACCCACCTCACCACCACCTACACACACTGGTCCAGTAAAACCAGCACACCCACCTCACCACCACCTACACAGACACACACTGGTCCAGTAACACCAGCACACCCACCTCACCACCACCTACACAGACACACACTGGTCCAGTAACACCAGCACACCCACCTCCCCACCCCCTACATAGACACACACTGGTCCAGTAACACCAGCACACCCACCTCACCACCACCTACACAGACACACACTGGTCCAGTAACACCAGCACACCCACCTCCCCACCACCTACATAGACACACACTGGTCCAGTAACACCAGCACACCCACCTCCCCACCATCTACATAGACACACACTGGTCCAGTAACACCAGCACACCCACCTCCCCACCACCTACATAGACACACACTGGTCCAGTAACACCAGCACACCCACCTCCCCACCACCTACATAGACACACACTGGTCCAGTAACACCAGCACACCCACCTCACCACCACCTACATAGACACACACTGGTCCAGTAACACCAGCACACCCACCTCACCACCCCCTACATAGACACACACTGGTCCAGTAACACCAGCACACCCACCTCCCCACCACCTACACAGACACACACTGGTCCAGTAACACCAGCACACCCACCTCCCCACCACCTACACAGACACACACTGGTCCAGTAACACCAGCACACCCACCTCACCACCACCTACACAGACACACACTGGTCCAGTAACACCAGCACACCCACCTCACCACCACCTACACACACTGGTCCAGTAAAACCAGCACACCCACCTCACCACCACCTACACAGACACACACTGGTCCAGTAACACCAGCACACCCACCTCCCCACCACCTACACAGACACACACTGGTCCAGTAAAACCAGCACACCCACCTCACCACCACCTACACAGACACACACTGGTCCAGTAACACCAGCACACCCACCTCACCACCACCTACACAGACACACACTGGTCCAGTAACACCAGCACACCCACCTCCCCACCCCCTACATAGACACACACTGGTCCAGTAACACCAGCACACCCACCTCCCCACCCCCTACACAGACACACACTGGTCCAGTAACACCAGCACACCCACCTCCCCACCCCCTACACAGACACACACTGGTCCAGTAACACCAGCACACCCACCTCACCACCACCTACACACACTGGTCCAATAAAACCAGCACACCCACCTCACCACCACCTACACAGACACACACTGGTCCAGTAACACCAGCACACCCACCTCACCACCACCTACACACACTGGTCCAGTAAAACCAGCACACCCACCTCACCACCACCTACACAGACACACACTGGTCCAGTAACACCAGCACACCCACCTCACCACCACCTACACACACTGGTCCAGTAAAACCAGCACACCCACTTCACCACCCCCTACACAGACACACACTGGTCCAGTAACACCAGCACACCCATCTCCCCACCACCTACACAGACACACACTGGTCCAGTAACACCAGCACACCCACCTCCCCACCCCCTACATAGACACACACTGGTCCAGTAACACCAGCACACCCACCTCCCCACCACCTACACAGACACACACTGGTCCAGTAACACCAGCACACCCACCTCCCCACCCCCTACATAGACACACACTGGTCCAGTAACACCAGCACACCCACCTCACCACCACCTACACAGACACACACTGGTCCAGTAACACCAGCACACCCACCTCCCCACCCCCTACATAGACACACACTGGTCCAGTAACACCAGCACACCCACCTCCCCACCCCCTACACAGACACACACTGGTCCAGTAACACCAGCACACCCACCTCCCCACCCCCTACACAGACACACACTGGTCCAGTAACACCAGCACACCCACCTCACCACCACCTACACACACTGGTCCAATAAAACCAGCACACCCACCTCACCACCACCTACACAGACACACACTGGTCCAGTAACACCAGCACACCCACCTCACCACCACCTACACACACTGGTCCAGTAAAACCAGCACACCCACCTCACCACCACCTACACAGACACACACTGGTCCAGTAACACCAGCACACCCACCTCACCACCACCTACACACACTGGTCCAGTAAAACCAGCACACCCACTTCACCACCACCTACACAGACACACACTGGTCCAGTAAAACCAGCACACCCACCTCACCACCCCCTACACAGACACACACTGGTCCAGTAACACCAGCACACCCATCTCCCCACCACCTACACAGACACACACTGGTCCAGTAACACCAGCACACCCACCTCCCCACCACCTACACAGACACACACTGGTCCAGTAACACCAGCACACCCACCTCCCCACCACCTACACAGACACACACTGGTCCAGTAACACCAGCACACCCACCTCCCCACCCCCTACACAGACACACACTGGTCCAGTAACACCAGCACACCCACCTCCCCACCACCTACACACACACACACTGGTCCAGTAACACCAGCACACCCACCTCCCCACCACCTACATAGACACACACTGGTCCAGTAACACCAGCACACCCACCTCCCCACCACCTACATAGACACACACTGGTCCAGTAACACCAGCACACCCACCTCCCCACCACCTACACAGACACACACTGGTCCAGTAACACCAGCACACCCACCTCACCACCACCTACATAGACACACACTGGTCCAGTAACACCAGCACACCCACCTCCCCACCCCCTACACAGACACACACTGGTCCAGTAACACCAGCACACCCACCTCACCACCACCTACACACACTGGTCCAATAAAACCAGCACACCCACCTCACCACCACCTACACAGACACACACTGGTCCAGTAACACCAGCACACCCACCTCACCACCACCTACACACACTGGTCCAGTAAAACCAGCACACCCACCTCACCACCACCTACACAGACACACACTGGTCCAGTAACACCAGCACACCCACCTCACCACCACCTACACACACTGGTCCAGTAAAACCAGCACACCCACTTCACCACCCCCTACACAGACACACACTGGTC
>NC_079230.1:500000-645000 GCF_029633865.1 Lampris incognitus | reverse complement strand
ACAGTTAACCAGACAGCCATACAGTTAACCAGACAGCCATACAGTTAGACAGACAGCCATACAGTTAACCAGACAGCCATACAGTTAACCAGACAGCCATACAGTTAGACAGACAGCCATACAGTTAGACAGACAGCCGTACAGTTAACCAGACAGCCATACAGTTAAACAGACAGCCATACAGTTAACCAGACAGCCATACAGTTAACCAGACAGCCATACAGTTAACCAGACAGCCATACAGTTAACCAGACAGCCATACAGTTAGACAGACAGCCATACAGTTAACCAGACAGCCATACAGTTAAACAGACAGCCATACAGTTAACCAGACAGCCATACAGTTAACCAGACAGCCATACAGTTAAACAGACAGCCATACAGTTAGACAGACAGCCATACAGTTAACCAGACAGCCATACAGTTAACCAGACAGCCATACAGTTAACCAGACAGCCATACAGTTAGACAGAAAGCCATACAGTTAACCAGACAGCCATACAGTTAACCAGACAGCCATACAGTTAAACAGACAGCCATACAGTTAAACAGACAGCCATACAGTTAACCAGACAGCCATACAGTTAACCAGACAGCCATACAGCTAAACAGACAGCCATACAGTTAACCAGACAGCCATACAGTTAAACAGACAGCCATACAGTTAACCAGACAGCCATACAGTTAACCAGACAGCCATACAGTTAACCAGACAGCCATACAGTTAGACAGACAGCCATACAGTTAACCAGACAGCCATACAGTTAACCAGACAGCCATACAGTTAGACAGACAGCCATACAGTTAGACAGACAGCCATACAGTTAACCAGACAGCCATACAGTTAGACAGACAGCCATACAGTTAGACAGACAGCCATACAGTTAACCAGACAGCCATACAGTTAACCAGACAGCCATACAGTTAGACAGACAGCCATACAGTTAACCAGACAGCCATACAGTTAGACAGACAGCCATACAGTTAGACAGACAGCCATACAGTTAACCAGACAGCCATACAGTTAACCAGACAGCCATACAGTTAGACAGACAGCCATACAGTTAACCAGATAGCCATACAGTTAGACAGACAGCCATACAGTTAACCAGACAGCCATACAGTTAACCAGACAGCCATACAGTTAGACAGACAGCCATACAGTTAGACAGACAGCCATACAGTTAACCAGATAGCCATACAGTTAGACAGACAGCCATACAGTTAACCAGACAGCCATACAGTTAGACAGACAGCCATACAGTTAGACAGACAGCCATACAGTTAGACAGACAGCCATACAGTTAACCAGATAGCCATACAGTTAGACAGACAGCCATACAGTTAACCAGACAGCCATACAGTTAACCAGACAGCCATACAGTTAGACAGACAGCCATACAGTTAACCAGACAGCCATACAGTTAGACAGACAGCCATACAGTTAGACAGACAGCCATACAGTTAACCAGACAGCCATACAGTTAGACAGACAGCCATACAGTTAGACAGACAGCCATACAGTTAGACAGACAGCCATACAGTTAGTAAGACAAAAACAGCTAGCAGGACTGATGAAAATCTCAGACGGCTAAGAAGACAGATACACAGCTAGTAAATCTAGACAATTAGCAAGAGAAGCAACAGCTTGTAACAGGTAGACAGCAAGCAAGACATATTCATCTCACAAGACTGATAGATCAATAGCAAGATAGGTATACAGCTAGTGAGTGATGCAGACAACTAGCAAGAGAGGTAGATAGCTAATTAGACAAGTCAAGTCAAGTCAATTTTATTTGTATAGCCCAGTATCACAAATTACAAATTTGCCTCAGGGGCTTTACAGCAACACAACATGCTGTCCTTAGACCCTCTCATCGGATAAGGAACATCTCCCCAAAAACCTTTAACAGGGAGAAACAATAGGAAGAAACCTCAGCGAGAGCAACAGAGGAGGATCTCTCTCACCCAAGACGGACAACGTGACATGATGTTGTGTTTACGCAATTTACACAATACAACATTGAAAGACTCCTCTGAGAATTGTCACCTTAATGTGGTTGAGGGGTTTGTTTGTCCCGGTGATCCTGGGAGCTGTGTTGTTGAGGGCAATAGCCCCTGGTAGGGGCCAGACTAAGAGCAATTCCCAAAAAACCCCAATGAATTTACACCAACAGAGTAACAGCACCTCGCCTGGTAAAGGGAAACCGGGCCCCCTTCTGGAGCCATACCTGAGAGGGGAGCTTGCCGGTGACCATCTGGTGGCCGGGCCTTGGCCCATGGGGCCTGGTCGGGCCCAGCCCGAAAAAAAACAACATGGAGCCACCACCCCATGGACCCACCACACACGGGGATGAGCATTGGTGTAGGGTGCAATGCAGGCCGGGCAGCAGGCAAAGGCGGGGACTGGGGCATGCCGACTTCCAGCATTGCAGATTGGTCCCTGGGATGTGGAATGTCACCTCTCTGGCAGGGAAGGAGCCTGAGCTGGTGTGGGAGGTGGAGCGGTACCAACTAGACATAGTTGGGCTCACCTTCACACATAGCATGGGCTCTGGTACAAAACTCCTGGAGTGGGGCTGGACTCATTACTTTTCCGGAGTTGGCCAAGGTGACAGGTGCCGGTGCGTGTTGGGATACTCACAAGTCCTCAGTTGAGCACCGCCGTGTTGGAGTTCTCCCCGGGGAATGAGAGGGTCACCTCTATATGACTGCGAGTCGCTGGGGGGTAGGCTCTGACTGTTGTGTGTGCTTATGCACCGAATAGCAGTTTGGCCTACCCGGCCTTCTCGGAGTCTCTGGGTGGTGTCCTGGATAGCGCTCCACCTCGGGACTCTACAGGTGTATCTCAAAAAATTGGAATATTGTGGAAAAGTTCATTATTTTCCGTAATTTAATTCAAAAAGTGAAACTTTCATATATTCTAGATTCATTACACATAAAGTGAAATATGTCAAGCCTTTTTTGTTTTAATCTTGATGCTTACAGTTCATGAAAATCAAAAATCCAGTATCTCAAAATATTGGAATATTACAGAAGACCAATCAAAAAAAGGATTTATAATACAGAAATGTCGACCATCTGAAAAGTATGTTCATTTATGCAGTCAATACTTGGTCGGGGCTCCATTTGCATGAATTACTGCATCAGTGCGGTGTGGCATGGAGGCAGTCAGCCAGTGGCACTGCTGAGGTGTTATGGAAGCCCAGGTTGCTTTTATAGCGGCCTTCAGCACATCTGCATTGTTGGGTCTGGTGTCTCTCATCTTCCTCTTGACAATACCCCATAAGCCACAGAAGGTCATTTCTGAAAGGGCTAGCTGTTTGCAGAGTGCTGTATCAAAGCATATCCACGGAAAATTGACTGGAAGGGAAAAGTGTGGTAAGAATAGGTGCAAAAGCAATAGGGATGACCGCAGCCTTGAGAGGATTGTCAAGCAAGGCCGATTCGAGAACTTGGGAGAGCTTCATAAGGAGTGGACTGAGGCTGGAGTCAGTGCATCAAGAGCCACCACACACAGGAACTGGGCTACGAGTGTCGCATTCCTAGTGTCAAGCCACTCCTGAACCAGAGACAACGTCAGAAGCGTCTTACCTGGGCTAAGGAGAAAAAGAACTGGACCGTTTGTCAGTGGTCCAAAGTCCTCTTTTCAGATGAAAGTAAATGTTGCATGTCATTTGGAAATCAAGGTCCCAGAGTCTGGAGGAAGAGTGGAGAGGCACAGAATCCAAACTGCTTGAAGTCCAGTGTGAAGTTTAAACAGTCAGTGATGATTTAGGGTGCCATGTCATCTGCTGGTGTTGGTCCACTGTGTTTCATCAAGCTCAGAGTCAACGCAGCCGTCTACCAGGAGATTTTAGAGCACTTCATGCTTCCATCTGCTGACAAGCTTTATGGAGATGCGGATTTCATTTTCCAGCAGGACTTGGCACCTGCCCACAGTGCCAAAACTACCATGGTATTACTGTGCTTCACTGGCCAGCCAACTCGACTGACCTGAACCATTGTCAAGAGGAAGATGAGAGACACCAGACCCAACAATGCAGACGAGCTGAAGGCCGCTATCAAAACACCCTGGGCTTCTATAACACCTCAGCAGTGCCACAGGCTGACTGCCTCCATACCACGCCACATTGATGTAGTAATTTGTGCAAAAGGAGCCCCTACCAAGTATTGAGTGCATAAATGAACTTACTTTTCAGAAGGTCGACATTTCTGTATTATAAACTCTTTTTTTTATTATTGGTCTTATGTAATATTGCAATATTTTGAGATACTGGATTTTTTGATTTTCATGAGCTGTAAGCTGTAATCATCAAGATTAAAACAAAAAAAGGCTTGACATATTTCACTTTATGTGTAATGAATCTAGAATATATGAAAGTTTAACTTTTTTTAATTAAATTACAGAAAATAATGAACTTTTCCACAGTATTCTAATTTTTTGAGATGCACCTGTATAGTTCTGCTGGGGGACTTCGACACTCACATGGGCAACGATGGAAAAACCTGGAGGGGCATGATTGGGAGGAACGGCCTCCCCAATCTGAACCCAATCGGTACCTTGTTATTGGACTTCTGTGTGAGTCATGGATTGGCCATAACAAACACCATGTTCGAACATAAGGTAGTTCATTTGTGTACTTGGTACCAGAACACCTTAGAACGAATATCGATAATAGACATTGTGGTCATATCATCAGATCTGCGGCCGCATGTTTTGGACACTCAGGTGAAGAGATGCGCAGAGCTGTCAACTGGTGGTGAGTTGGATCAGATGGTGGGGAAGGCTGCCGGAGAGACCTGGCCAACCCAAACGTGTAGTGAGGGTGAACTGGGAACATATGACGGAGGCCCCTGTCCGTGACGTCTTCAACTCCCAACTCTGGAAGAAGTTCTCGTGTATCCCGAAGGAGGCTGGGGACATGGAGTCTGCGTGGGCCATGTTCAAAGCCTCTATTGCAGATGCGGCAGGCAGGAGCTGTGGTCATAAGGTCATCGTTGCCTGTCAAGGTGTCAACCTAAGAACCCGGTGAGGGAAGTCGTCAGGCTGAAGAAGGAGGCCTTTCGGACTTGGTTGGCCCGGGAGTCTCCTGAAGCAACAGACAGGTACCGGGAGGCCAGAAGGGCTGCCACTTCGGCGGTCATAGGAGCAAAAGCTTGGGTGTGGGAGGAGTTTGGCGAGGCTATGGAGGAGGACTTTCGGTTGGCCTCAAGTAAGTTCTTGCAAACCCTCTGGCGACTCAGGAAGGGGAAGCAGGGCTTGACTCAGGCTGTGTTCAGCCAGGGAGGGGAACTGTTGACCTGGACTGGGAATGTTATCGAGAAGTGCAAAGAACACTTTGAGGAGGTCCTGAACCTGGCTAACACATCCTCAGTGGAGGAGGTAGAGTCTGAAGACTCAGGGGAAGCCCCACCCATATCCCTGGCAGAGGTCTCTGAGGTAGTTAAAAAGCTCCTCTGTGGCAAGGCGCCAGGTGTGGATGAGATTCGCCCTGAGATGCTGAAGGCTCTGGACATTGTTGGGCTGTCTTGGTTGACACGCCTCTTCAGTGTCGCGTGGAGGTCGGGGACAATACCTCTGGAGTGGCAGACTGGGGTGGTGGTTCCCATATTCAAAAAGGGGGACCGGAGGGTGTCCTCTAATTATCGGGGCATGACATTGCTCAGCCTCCCCGGTAAAGTCTACTCTAGGGTGCTTGAAAGGAGGCTCCGACTGATAGTCAAACCTCGGATCCAGGAGGAACAATGCGGATTCTGTCCTGGCCGTGGAACAATTGACCAACTCTTTACCCTTGCAGAAGTGTTGAAGGGGGCATGGGAGTTTGAGCAGCCAATCTAGATGTGTTTTGTGGACTTGGAGAAGGCTTACAACCGTGTACCCCGGGGCACTCGGTGGGGGTTACTGCGGGAGTATAGCGTACCATGGCAGTTGCCAAAAGCTATCTGGTCCTTCTATAACCAAAATGAGAGTTGTGTCTGCATTCTCAGCACAAAGTCAAACATGTTTTCAGTGGGTGTCAGACTCCGCCAAGGTTGTCCCTTGTCTCTGATTCTGTTTGTCTGATTCTGTTTGTCTGATCCTGTTTGGACAGGATCTCAAGGCACAGCCAAGGTGAGGAGTGTGTCCGTTTTGGGAACCTCAGAATTGCATCTCTGCTATTCACAGATAATGTTTGCAGCTGAGTGTGAAATGGCTGGGGTGAGAGTCAGCACCTTCAAATCGGAGGCCATTGTTCTCTACCGGAAAATGGTGGATTGCTCCCTCCGGGTTGGGGACGAGTCGTTGCTTCAAGTGAAGGAGTTCAAGTATCTCGGGGTCTTGTTCACAAGTGAGGGTAGGATGGAGTGGGAGATTGACAGGCGGATTGGTGCAGCATCAGCAGTAATGCGGACCGTTGTGGTGAAGAGGGATCTAAGCTGGAAGGCAAAGCTGTCGATTTACCAGTCAATCTTCGTTCCAACCCTCACCTATGGTCACGAGCTTTGGGTAGTGACTGAAAGGGTGAGATCGCAGATACAAGCTGCTGAAATTAGTTTCCCCTGTAAGGTGTCTGGGCTCAGCGTTAGAGATAGGGTGAGGAGCTCAGACATCCGGAGGGAGCTTGGAGTAGAGCCGCTGCTTCTTCGCGCCGAAAGGAGCCAGTTGAGGTGGTTCGGGCATCTGATTAGGATGCCTCCTGGGCTCCTTCCTTTGTAGGTTTACCGGGCATGTCCAACTGGAAGGAGACCCCGGGGTAGACCCAGAACTTGCTGGAGGGACTACTTGTCCAATCTGGCCTAGGAACTCCTTGGAGGATGTTGCTGCTGAGAGGGACATCTGGAGTGCCCTCCTTAGCTTGCTGCCATCGCGACCCAACCCCGGAGAAGTGACTGATGATGAATGAGTAAATGAACATTGAAAGAGGATAACAGAATTACAGCGGACTTATAGAATTTATGAAGACTATGATGCGCAGGATGCCAAGCAGTGTCCAGATGCCACTAGAACAGCCCAGGACATGAGCCACGTGACCACCATCACCATGTAAAAAAAAAGAAACAGGATAACAAAATTATTTGGATTTACAAGATAAATAAAAAGAAAATGTGTTGAGGGGGATCCTAAGTAGCGTCCAGGTGGTGACCACCATAACCACGGAGTCATGAGAGTAGGAGCGACTGCACGTGCACAAAAGATAGACTCACATGACACCATTCACACACAGAAAAACAGAAAGGAGAAGACATTATTCATAGAGAGAGAAAAGACATGTGAGAGAAGAGAACAGTTTGCAGTAGTCATTAGTCATAATCAATTAAGTCATCAATTAGTCATAATCTATATGCTATAATCTCATCGGCAGAACAGTGGTTGGTAAATTAATTGAGACAGAAACCGACCCGCCATCCACTACAGGTTGTGAAGCGCTCAACTTAAAGGCAACTAATTGTAGGCTAAGGCAAAAAGACGAGTTTTAAGTTTGGATTTAAAGGACTCAACAGACTCTGATTGTCTGATGGCAGCAGGCAGGTTATTCCACAAGAACAGGGCCCGATAGGAAAAGGCCCTGCTGCCACCAGCTGACTTCTTTTTAACTTTTCACCTGGGTACACACAGGAGCCCTGTATTTTGAGAACGAAGTGCTCGAGGTGGCATATAAGGTTTAAGGAGATCAGACAAGTAGGATGGGTCAAGCCCATTTAGGATTTTATAAGTCAGCAGGAGCACCTTGAAGTCTGATCTAACATGGATAGGTAGCCAATGAAGGGAGGCAAGAATTGGTGTAATATGGTCAAATGTTCTAGTTTTAGTTAGGATTCTAGCAGCAGCATTCTGAACCATCTGAAGACTTTTAGTACTAGAACGTGGCAGACCTGAGAACAGAACATTACAGTAATCAAGTCTGGATGAAACAAATGCATGTATTAGACTCTCTGCATCAGCCATGGAGAGAAAAGACCGAATTTCAGCCATGTTAAGTAAATGAAAAAAGGCAGTCTTGGTGATTTCTTTAATGTGCTCATCAAAGGAAAGGCTGCGATCAAACGTAACACCAAGATTTTTGGCTGCCACACTTTGTGAAACCACAGAGTTGTCGATCGTTATCGTTACTTGATCAAATTGGTGTCTGTGTCTAGCAGGGCCAATGACCAGCATCTCGGTTTTATCCTAATTTAAAAGCAGAAAGTTAAGTGACATCCAGTTTTTCACAGCAGCCAAGCAGGCCTCTATGTTGGTCATTTGAGTATGATCATCAGCCCTTATAGGCACATACAGCTGAGTATCATCAGCATATTAATGGAAATTTATTCCATAACTGTGTATAATTTGGCCAAGAGGTGAAATGTAAAGAGAGAAAAGTAGTGGGCCAAGAAGTAAGCCCTGAGGTACACCATTTAACGTCAGAAAATTTTGATATAATATTACTATAGCAGACACAATGTGTTCTTCCAGATAAGTAGGACTTCAGCCAAGAGAGAGCTAAGCCAGAGACACCAAATTTACAATTTAATCTGTCTAATAGTATAGAGTGATCAACGGTGTCAAAGACTGAATTGATGTCTAGTAGTAAAAGCACAGAAGTGGAATCAGAGTCCATAGCTAGTAAAGGATCATTCACTACTCTGGTCAGAGCAGTTTCAGTGGAGTGACAGGGAGCTGAAAGCCGGTTCATATAGATGGTCTTCTTCTCTATGGGTCAAAAGTTGTTGATACACAACTCTCTCTAGTTCTTTAGAAAAGAATTGGAGATTAGAGACTGGTCGATAGTTGTTAAGAGACCCTGGATCGAGGTGCGGGTTTTTTTTTCTCCAATTTTCCCCCTTTTTCTCCCCAATTGTATCTGGCCAATTACCTCGCTCCACCCTGCTCCACCTTCTCTCTGTTGATCCGGGGGCACCCTGATCGACCAGAGGAGGCGCTAGTGCAGCGACCAGGACAAATACCGATATCCGACTTCCCACACGCAGACACAGCCACTTGTGTCTGTAGGGACGCCCGACCAAGCCGGAGGTAACACGGGGATTTGACCCGGCGATCCCGTGTTGGTAGACAAGGGAATAGACTGCTACGCTACCTGGACGCCCGAGGTGTGTTTTTTAAAGTAGGGGTTTAACCACAGCTGTCTTAAAACTGCTGGGAACAATGTTAGTAGTAAGTGATACATTAACAATGTCTAGCACTGTAGGTCCCAGGAAAGGCCAGAGGTCTTTAAAAAGTTATGCTGGTAAGGGGTCAAGTAGGCAAGCAGTTGGTTTAGAAGCTGACATGAACTTAGTCAAGGTATCAAGAGAGAGAGTCTCAAAAGCTGTAATAGCTGGGGCTATCAGTGACTCAGATGTGAATTAGGTAAGACAGGATCTGCAGGAGTAGCTGGAGTTGAAGAACTAATTTCATTTAAGATCTCATCAACCTTATTGCAGAAAAAAATCTAGAAATTCATGGGGCGTGAATGGTGAGCGGCTAATAGACGGCTGCTTTTTAATAAGTTTAGATACAGTGTCAAAGAGAAATCTGGGGTTATGTTTATTAATATTGATTGTGAGAGAGATATGCTGACAGATGGATAACTAGCAATACACATAGCTAGCAAGACAAGTGGACATCTGCCTAATTAGAAAAATTGAGGTATGGTGGCTCAGTGGTTAACTAGATCGCCTCACAGCAAGAAGGTCCTGGATTCGAGCCTCAGAGTAGTCCAACCTTGGGGGTCATCCCAGGTTGTCCTCTTTGTGGAGTTTGCATGTTCTTCCCGTGTCTGCATGGGTTTCCTCCCACAGTCTTAAGACATGTAGGTCAGGTGAATCGACCATACTAAATTTTCCCTAGGTGTGAATGTGTGTGTGTGTGTGTGTGTGTGTGTGTGTGTGTGTGTGTGTGTGTGTGTGGGCTCCATGTGATGGCCTGGCGGCCTGTCCAGGGTGTCTCCCCACCTGCCGCCCAGTGACTGCTGGGATAGGCTCCAGCATCCCCCCGACCCAGAGAGCAGGATAAGCTGTTCAGATAGTGGATGGATGGAGAGCAAAACAATTAGCTATCAAACAAATAGACAATGGCAGAAATGCTGTTAACAGCACCACATGCTGCTGTTAACAGGAGAATTAATAATAGTAATAATAAGCATTACGTTTATGCAGCGCTTTTCTAGAAAACCCAAAATGCATCACATTAAAAGGGGAAACTCACTTCAACCACCACCTTTGTGTAGCACCACCTGGGTGGTGCACGGCAGCCATTTTGCGCCAGAATGCTCACCACACATCAGCTTGAGGTGGAGAGGGAGGACTCATTGGGTGAATTACATGGGGATGATGAGGTGGCCAGATGGAGAAAGCCAGGGTGGGAATGTTGCCAGGACACCGGGGACCCCTACTCTTTGTGTTAAGTGCCATGGGATCTTTAATGACCACAGTGAGTCGGGACCTCGGTTTAACGTCTCATCTGAAGGACGGCATCTCCTACAGTACAGTGTCCCCGTCAGTGTCCCCATCACTGCACGGGGGTTTGATATTTGTTATTTTTAATAGGACCAGAGGGAAGACTGCCCCCTACTGGCCCTCAAACATCAACTCATTTTTCCCCAGAGGTCTCCCATCCAAGTACTACTAGCCAAACCCACACGTCATTCGGCAGCCTGTAAAGTACCAGCCTGTAAAGTACCAACCTGTAAAGTACCAGCCTGTAAAGTACCAGCCTGTAAAGTACCTGTGACCTGTCAGTTACTTCTTTCAACCCAGTAGCCATGTGTGAGTGTGTTTCATTTGTATTTATTTTGTGTGTGTGTGTGTGTGTGTGTGTGTGTGTGTGTGTGTGTGTGTGTGTGTGTGTGTGTGGGTAGCAGGGGAAACACTGTATTTTGGATGTTTCGGCGAATGCTGTAAGGAGGCTACAGGCAGCTCAGCTCCATCCCATCGCTATCTTCATCCGTCCACGTTCTCTGGAGAACATCCTGTAAGAACCCACTGATGCTTTAACATGTTAAAAACACGCCCCTGAAGATTTACAAGGAAACAAGTCCTGTTTTTCACACTTTCTGTCTCGTCTCCGGTGTGTTCAGACAACACCTAACCATGAACCTCAGGTCCTGCAGCCTGCAGCACTGTGTGGTCAGCACGGTGGTGGCTGGCAGGACGTCACCAGCAAACATGACAGGGTGCATAGTTTTCATCTTCATCACAGCAGCCAGATGAGGAAGAGGAAGGCAGGTAGTGTTGAGTTAGAAGAAGTGAAGGTGTTGTGTCTAACCAGCAGATAGGACAGAACAAGCTGGTAGAAGACCTTCACCAACACATAGTACTGCATCAGTAAGTACCACATAGTACTGCATCAGTAAGTACCACTCAGGTTCTACCAACACATAGTACTGCATCGGTAAGTACCACTCAGGTTCCGCCAACACATAGTACTGCATCAGTAAGTACCACTCAGGTTCTACCAACACATAGTACTGCATCAGTAAGTACCACATAGTACTGCATCGGTAAGTACCACTCAGGTTCCACCAACACATAGTACTACATCAGTAAGTACCACTCAGGTTCTACCAACACGTAGTACTGCATCAGTAAGTACCACTCAGGTTCTACCAACACATAGTACTGTATCAGTAAGTACCACTCAGGTTCTACCAACACATAGTACTGTATCAGTAAGTACCACTCAGGTTCTACCAACACATAGTACTGTATCAGTAAGTACCACTCAGGTTCTACCAACACATAGTACTGTATCAGTAAGTACCACTCAGGTTCTACCAACACGTAGTACTGCATCAGTAAGTACCACTCGGGTTCTACCAAGACATAGTACTGTATCAGTAAGTAAAAGTCAGGTTCCAGCAGGTTTTATGTTTGTTTCAGACACCACTGCTGACTCTCATCCAGTCTGGATGGAGCTCAGACACCACCCACCTCACCACCCCCTACATAGACACACACTGGTCCAGTAACACCAGCACACCCACCTCACCACCACCTACACAGACACACACTGGTCCAGTAACACCAGCACACCCACCTCCCCACCCCCTACATAGACACACACTGGTCCAGTAACACCAGCACACCCACCTCCCCACCCCCTACATAGACACACACTGGTCCAGTAACACCAGCACACCCACCTCCCCACCCCCTACATAGACACACACTGGTCCAGTAACACCAGCACACCCACCTCACCACCATCTACATAGACACACACTGGTCCAGTAACACCAGCACACCCACCTCACCACCACCTACATAGACACACACTGGTCCAGTAACACCAGCACACCCACCTCACCACCACCTACACAGACACACACTGGTCCAGTAACACCAGCACACCCACCTCCTCACCACCTACATAGACACACACTGGTCCAGTAACACCAGCACACCCACCTCCCCACCCCCTACATAGACACACACTGGTCCAGTAACACCAGCACACCCACCTCACCACCACCTACACAGACACACACTGGTCCAGTAACACCAGCACACCCACCTCACCACCACCTACATAGACACAAACTGGACCAGTAACACCAGCACACCCACCTCCTCACCACCTACATAGACACACACTGGTCCAGTAACACCAGCACACCCACCTCACCACCACCTACATAGACACACACTGGTCCAGTAACACCAGCACACCCACCTCCCCACCACCTACACAGACACACACTGGTCCAGTAACACCAGCACACCCACCTCCCCACCCCCTACACAGACACAAACTGGACCAGTAACACCAGCACACCCACCTCCCCACCCCCTACATAGACACACACTGGACCAGTAACACCAGCACACCCACCTCCCCACCACCTACATAGACACACACTGGTCCAGTAACACCAGCACACCCACCTCCCCACCCCCTACATAGACACAAACTGGACCAGTAACACCAGCACACCCACCTCCCCACCCCCTACATAGACACACACTGGTCCAGTAACACCAGCACACCCACCTCACCACCACCTACACACACTGGTCCAGTAACACCAGCACACCCACCTCCCCACCACCTACACAGACACACACTGGACCAGTAACACCAGCACACCCACCTCCCCACCACCTACACAGACACACACTGGTCCAGTAACACCAGCACACCCACCTCACCACTCCATTCTACAAACTGGTCTGCTATACTGGATTTGCTGGGAAACACTTCTCTCACCTGTGTGTGTGTGTGTGTGTGTGTGTGTGTGTGTGTGTGTGTGTGTGTGTGTGTGTGTGTGTGTGTGTGTGTGTGTGTGTGTGTCTTTGTGTGTGTGTCTTTGTGTGTGTATATGTGTCTTTGTGTTTGTATGTGTGTGTTTGTGTTTGTGTGTGTGTGTCATTGTGTGTGTGTGTATATGTGTGTTTGTGTGTGTGTTTGTATATGTGTGTTTGTGTGTGTGTGCATGCATATGCTTGCGTGTGTTTGTGTGTATGCGTGTGTTTGTTTGTATGTGTGTGTTTGTGTGTGTGTTTGTGTGAGTGTGTGTTTTGTGTGAGTGTGTATGTGGTTGTATTTTTGTGTGAGTGTGTGTGTGTTCATGTTTGTGTGTGTGTGTGTGTGTGTGTGTGTGTGTGTGTGTGTGTGTGTGTGTGTGTGTGTGTGTGTGTGTGTGTGTGTGTGTGTGTGTGTGTGTGAGTGTAGGGATTTGAATAAGCGTCTCTCTGAGGAACAGGCCAGGAAAGCTCTGGACAGAGCCATAAAACTGGAGCAGGACTTTATTGAGTGTTTCACAGGTAAACACACACACACACACACACACAAACACACACACACATATACACACTCACACACAAACAAAACACACACACACACTCACACACATATACATACAAACGCTCACACTCATACAAATAAACACTCACACACACACAGACACACACACACAATCCAGGCAGACACACAATACAAACACATAAATCATGTTCGCACACAAAATAGCCACATGCTTTTATTTCTTAAATACATGAAGACGTCTTACATTATTGCCTGTGTGTGTGTGTGTGTGTGTGTGTGTGTGTGTGTGTGTGTGTGTGTGTGTGTGTGTGTGTGTTCGCAGCCATAGTGGAGGGAGACAGCTTTGAGGAGGTGTACCACCACATCAAGTCTGTCATCGAGGAGCAGAGTGGTCCTTACATCTGGGTCCCCACCAGGGAAAGGCTCTGATTGGCTGTTGACACCATTACACACATGTTGTCATGGATACTGCATCCTGGTGGTCCTGCTGTGAACCAACCTTTACTGCTGACACCATTACATATCCGTGGTCATGGATACTGCACCCCGGTGGCCCTGCTATGAGCCAACCTTTCACCGACATGCTGGACTGTGGCTGGACACTGTCATCACGGACACCAAGAAGGAAACCCAGCAGTCTTCTGTGTTTATCATGACAATCTGTGCTCAGCTGAAGACACACAACCCATGAATGACTGTACATGAATGACTATATGAATGACTGTACATGAATGACTATATGAATGACTGTATGAATTACTGTATATGAATGACTATATGAATGACTGTATGTGAGTGACTATATGAGTGACTGTATATGAATGACTGTATGGGTGACTGTATATGAATGACTGACTGTATGAGTGACTATATGAATGACTATATGAATGACTGTATATGAATGACTATATGAATGACTGTATATGAATGACTATATGAGTGACTGTATATGAATGACCATATGAATGACTATATGAGTGACTGTATATGAATGACTATATGAATGACTGTATATGAATGACTATATGAATGACTGTATGAGTGACTGTATATGAATGACCATATGAATGACTGTATATGAATGACTATATGAGTGACTGTATATGAATGACTGTATATGAATAACTATTTGATTGACTATATGAATGATTGTATATGAATGACTATATGAGTGACTGTATATGAATGACTATATGAATGACTGTATGAGTGACTGTATATGAATGACTATATGAATGACTGTATGAGTGACTGTATATGAATGACTATATGAGTGACTGCTTATGAATGACTATATGAATGACCGTGTGAATGACTGAATATTAATGACTGTATATGAGTTACGATATACATATGAATGCCTGTATATGAGTGACTGCATGTGGGTGACGGTATGTGTGACTGTATATGAATGTCTGTATATGAGTGACTATATTTGAGTGACTGTATTTGAATGACTATATGAGTGACTGTTTATGAATGACTCAATATGAGTGACTGTATATGAGTGATTGTATGTGAGTGACTGTATATGAATGACTATGATTGACTGTATGTGAGTGACTATATATGAATGACTGAATATGAGTGACTGTATACAAGTGATTGTATGTGAGTGACTGTATGTTATTGACTGTATATGAGTGACTGATTATGAGTGATTGTATATGAGTGTTTGCATGACGATGAGTGACTGTATATGAATGACTGTGTATGAGTGATTGTATGTGAGTGACTGTATGTGATTGATTGTATGTGAGTGACTGTATATGAACGACTGTATATGATTGACTGTATATGAGTGACTATGTGACTGTATATGAATGACTGTATATGAGTGATTGTATGTGAATGACTGTATATGAATGACTATATGAGTGACTGTATATGAGTGCATAGAATAGAATAGAACAGAACAGAATAGAATGGAACTTTACTTGTAATTGTACAAGTACAACGAAATTTGAAAGTGCAGTTCTTATCAGTGCAAAGATCAATATAAAAATAATGAAAAACATAAAACACACACACATTCATTTCTACATTCTACTGGACACCAACATATTGCAAGTCAGAAATCAAGACTTAGCAGCATATAGTGCGGTTATGGCTCTGGGATAGAAGCTGTTTTTTAGTCTGTTTGTCCGAGCTCTTATTGTCCTGTAGCGTCTGCCCGAGGGCAGCAGTTCAAACAGATGGTGTCCTGGGTGGGATTGGTCCTTGAGGATGCCATGGGCTTTTTTGAGGCAGCGGGAGCTGTATAGGTCTTCCAGGGAGGGGAGTGGGCATCCGAAAATCTTCTGGGCAGTGGTGATAACTCTCTGAAGCGCTTTCCTCTCTGCTTCTGTGCAGCTGGCAAACCAGACACAGATGCAGTAGGTCAGTGTGCTCTCTATGGAGCAACGGTAGAAGGACACAAGCAGTGAGGTTGTAAGGTGGTTCTTCCTGAGGATCCTCAGGAAGTAGAGTCTCTGCTGTGCCTTCTTAACCAGCGCTGTGGTGTTAACGCTCCAGGTCAGGCCCTCCTCTATGTATATGCCCAGAAATCGGAAGTCCGAGACACTCTCCACACAGTCCCTGCCGATGAAAAGGGGATGACTGTCCATTTTGTTCCTGATGTAGTCTATAATCAGCTCCTTTGTCTTGGAGGTGTGCATTTTAACTTCTGGGGTGATTCTGAATCGCTGTTTCATCTAGAATAGAGTAAGTATCATATTTCTTGCTTAACAAGTTGCTATTAGTCTTATTCCAGCTGCTTCAGTATTAGTCTCTTTCTCTATACATCTGCTGCTGGTTCCTAGTGGGAACTAATGGGATCTTGTTCTTGCTCTAGCTGTCTTATTGTAGCTGTAGCTGTTTTTCACCTAGTGTGTCTTTAAATATTTCTTGTTGCCTAGCTCTTTTGACCTAGTTATCATTTTAGCTTATAAATATATTCCTTGGTAACTTCTGTTTGCAGTTTTAATAGTCTTGTGTGAGGTTTGATAGAGTTTTACATAAGTGACCAATTTCTGGGCAATAGGCCTATTTTCAGTGTACCTCTTTGGCCAATTGGTTGTTAAGTGGCCAGGGTTTGGCCTGCCCTCCTGGCAGACAATTAGCAATCAGTGTTCTTTAAATCACTGCTGCTACTTGGAAGCATGAGCTTCCAAGCAGAGGGCAAACAGGTCTAGGTGAACGAAGGCTAGAGTAAACAAAGGCAAGCGCGACATTTTCAAGCCAAGACTTCGTCAAGCAAAGACTGCTCTTTTTAGATCCGGTCAGTCATCTGTATTGTGTGTACCTAGTATAGACTATGTGTTTCCTTCGCATTCCTGTTCTTTCCTCTTCCCGGGGCTGGCATCGACGTTGGGTCACTGCTAGGTGCTGCGACCCTACCAATCTCATCTATCCCACTCTCTCCACTCACGTTGAGCACGTGGTGATGGGAGGGCTCTGGAATTGCCAGTCTGCGGTGCCAAAAGCTGAGTTTATCTCAGGCTATGCGTCCTTGCTGTCCCTCAACTTTCTTGCTCTAACTGAGACCTAGATCATGCCAGAAAACACTACCACACCCGCAGCTCTGTCTGATGTGTACTCTTTTTCTCACACTCCCAGAGCTGGGAGGCAGGGTGGTGGTACTGGCCTGCTAATCTCCCTGAAACGGAAATACTCTCTTGTTTCCATTCCACAATGTTCTCCGTGAATTTCATGCTGTTACTGTCTCTTATCCAGTCAAACTCACCATTGTGGTTGTGTACAGCCCACCAGGCCCCCTTGGTGAGTTTCTGGAGGAGCTTGACACATTTGTCTCGCACTTCCCTGTTGATGACTCTGCACTTATCCTTCTCGGTGACTTCAACATCCACACTGACAAGCTAGATCCTCTTCTCTCTTTCCTCTCCTCCTTTGACCCTCACCTCTCACCCTCTCCTCCTACCCACAAGGCCGGCAACCAGCTGGACCTTATCTTTACTAGACACTGTCCTATTTCCAATCTCTGTTACTCCCCTCCAGCTCTCTGACCACTATTTCATGTCCTACTCTCTCTCCCTCTCTTCAGCCCCTCCCCCTACCCACATGGTTTCCACCCGTAGACACCTCCGCTCTCTCTCCGCCACTGATCTTTCTTCCTCTGTTACCTCTATCCTCCCTACACCTGAATCTTTCTCTCTTCTACCCCCTGACACTGCTACGGAGCTTCTTCTCTCTACCTTCTCCTCTTCTCTGGACAATCTCTTTCCCCTCACCTCCAGGCCTGCCCGCCCAACTCCACCTGCCCCTTGGCTGTCCGACTCAGTACGTACTGACAGACGGAGACTGAGAGTGGCACAGCGCAAATGGAGAAAAGGCAAACTCCCAGAGGACCTTCTCATCTTCCAATCTTCTTTCCACTTTCTCCTCCTCCCTTTCTGCTGCTAAGGCTGCCTTCTATCACTCTAAAATACTATCCTCTGCCTCTAATCCTAAAACATGCTTTGAAACCTTCTCTACACTTCAACCCCCACCTCCCCCTCCTCCTACTTCCTCCCTTCTCCCTGATGACTTCGCTAACTTCTTTGACAAGAAGGTAAACAACATCAGATCCTGCTTTTCTCACCACCCGGTTAGTGCTGCTTGCACTATCCCACCCTCTGCACCCTCCCTCACCTCTCCACATCCCACCCTATCCCATCTCGCTCCCCTCTCCCCTCTCCCCTGATGAGGTCCTCAACCTCATCACATCCAGTCGCCCCACCACATGCTCCCTTGAGCCGGTCCCCTCCCCTCTCCTTCAGTCTATAGGACCTGAACTCCTTCCCTTTCTAACCCACCTCATCAACACCTTCCTCCAGGCAGGATGCTTTCCATCTGCTTTCAAGAATAATAGAGCCACCCCCCTTCTCAAGAAACCATCACTTAACCCCTCTGATGTCGAAAACTACAGCCCAGTTTCCCTTCTCCCTTTCTATCCCAAACTTTCGAACGTGCTGTCTTTAATCAGCTTTCTTTGTACCTCCACCAGAACAACCTCCTGCACCCCAACCAGTCTGGGTTCAGGGTGGGTCACTCGACGGAGACGGCCCTCCTTGCAGTGACAGAATCGCTGCACTCTGCGAGAGCAAACACTCTCTCCTCTGTCCTGATACTCCTGGACCTGTCAACTGCGTTTGACACAGTGAACCACCAGATCCTCCTCTCTACCCTTGAGGGGCTGGGTGTCACAGGCTCTGCACTCTCAATGTTTGCATCCTACTTGACGGGTCGCTCCTACCAGGTGACATGGAGGGGATCTGTGTTGGAGCCTCGCAGACTGACTACAGGCATTCCACAGGGTTCGGTTCTGGGTCCTCTCCTTTTCTCCCTGTACACAACATCCCTGGGTTCTTTTATTCGCTCGCATGACTTCTCTTACCATTGTTGTGCTAATGACATCCAGCTGATCTTGTCCTTTCCTCCCTCTGACACACAAGTAGAGACATGCATTGCTGCGTGCTTGACGGACATGTCGGAGTGGATGGCGACACACCACCTGAAGCTCAATCTGGACAAGACAGAGCTGATGTTCCTCCCGGGGAATGGTTGCCCGCACCGAGACCTGGCCATCTCCATTAACAACACTGTGGTGACGCCAACTCGGACTGTGAGAAATCTGGGTGTGATCCTGGATGACCAAGTGTCGTTTGCTGCAAACATTGCATCAGTTGCTCGCTCCTGCAGATTTCTCCTCTATAAGATCAGGAGGATTCGCCCATTCCTCACTGACGAGACGGCACATGCTCATCCAAGCTCTGGTCATCTCCCAGCTGGCCGACGGCAACTCCTTCCTTGCTGGCGCAGGTTGAAAACTCACCTCTTCAAGAACTACTACCCTGTTACTTGTTCTTAGCACTCATTGTATTCACTCATTTAAAAAAAAATCTCTTTCTTGCGCTTTTACTTTAGCACTGGTTTTGCTCTTAGATGCTCGTTTAGATGCACTTATGACCTCTGATGACTAGTAGTTCTCCTGATTTCCTACGGTAAATGCACTTATTGTAAGTCGCTTTGGATAAAAGCGTCGGCTAAATGACTGTAATGTAATGTAATGTAATGGAGGTGTTGAGGATCCGCTTATTTTCCCTGCACCACACAGACAGCCGCTCCACATCGTCCTAGTATGCAGACTCATCCCCACCAGAGATGAGCCCCACCACCGTAGTCTCATCTGCAAACTTGACGATGGTGTTGCTGGAGTGAGCGGGGGTGCAGTCGTGTGTGTACAGGGTGTAGAGTAGGGGGCTCGGCACACAGCCCTGTGAGGAGCCAGTGCTGAGGCTGAGAAGATGCGGGGGCCTACTCTGACCCTCTGTGGGTGCTCAGACAGAAAGTCCTTAATCCAGAGGCAGATGGAATAAGCAACGCCCAGTTCTGTCAGTTTGGTCACCAGTCTGTGGGGGAAGATGGTGTTGAATGCAGAGCTGAAGTCGACAAAGAGCAGCCTGGCGTAGCTCCCCTGCTGCTCTAGGTGGGTCAAGGCGGTGTGGAGAGATGTGGCTATAGCGTCCTCTGTGGACCTATTTGCTCTGTAGGCAATCTGGTGTGTGTCCAAAGTGGGTGGGAGGCTTGAAATGATGTGACTCCGAACCAGTTTCTCAAAGCACTTCATTATGACGGGTGTGAGTGCCACAGGTCAGTAGTCATTCAGGCTGCTGACTGGACTTTTTTGGCAGTGGGACTATGTTGGATGACTTTAGACAGGGTGGGATGGTGGACTGGGATAGGGACTGACTGAAGATCTTGGTGAAGACCCCCGCCAGTCCTTAAGCACCCATCCAGGGATGCCGTCGGGACCCGCAGCCTTCCTCGGGTTCACCGCCCTCAGTGTGCGCCTCACCTCATGCTCCTCCATTGTGAGGATGAGGCTGCTGTAGGCTAGTGGATGGAACGTGGCTGCCTCCGGTGGCTTCTCCTTGAAGTGGGCAAAGAAGATGTTAATCTCCTCTGCCAGTTAGGTGTCACCGTCAGCAGCTGTGAGGTTGCTGGATTTGTAGCTGGGGATGTGCTGAACCCCCTGCCACACCTGCCTTGTGTTGTTGCTGTTGAAGTGGTCCTCAATTTTATTTTTGTAAGCTGCCTTGACCTCTCTGATGCCTCTTTTCAGGTTGGCCCTGGCAGCACTGTATTGTGCCCCATCACCAAACCTGAGAGCAGTGTTCATGTCCCTCAGCAGGCTCTGGACATCTTTTGTCATCCAGGGCTTCTGGTTGGGATAAACCCGAATTTGCTTGTACACGGTAACAGTGTCCATGCAGTTCTTGATATAGCACAGGACAGTTGTGGTATACTCCTTCAGGTCCTGCTGTTCAAAAATATCCCAGTTAGTTCTTTCAAAGCAGTCCTGCAGCTGATGAGAGGTACCTTCAGGCCATGTTTTAACAGTCTTAGTTGTGGTTAGAGCATTCTTCCTGAGGGGGGTGTATGCCAGGATTAGGAGCAGGGACACATGGTTAGACTGGCCCAGGTGTGGTAGTGGTTTAGCCCTGTTTGATGTTGGAGTAGACCTTGTCCAGTGTATTTGCTCCCCTAGTAGCACACTTAATGTGCTGATGGAATTTATGGAGCACCGCTTTTAAATCAGCATGATTAAAGTCCCCCCGCTATGATGTGGACAGCCTCAGGATACATGCTCTGGTTGTTGCTAATGGTGTTATGTAAATGTCCAAGAGCCGAGCTAGCATTAGCATCTGGTGGAATATACACGGCAGTTATCATGACCACATTAAACTCCCGGGGCAGCTATATGGGCCTGCATTTAACAGACACGTGCTCCAGGTCCGGGGAGCAGTAGCTGTCTACAGTCTTTGTGTTGGTACACCAGTTGTTGTTCACATAGACGCATAGCCCCCCTCCTTGGTCTTACCGGAGTCTCTGGTCCTGTCCTGACGGTGTATTGTGCGGCCTGCTAGCTCAATAGCTGTATCCGGTATGAATGAACGATGCCAGGTCTCTGTAATAAGCAGGATGCAACTGTCCTTGATGGTCTTGTCCGCTGCAACCTGTAACTTAGGTTCGTCCATCGTATTTGCGAGGGATCTAGCGCTGCTTAGTTAAATACTAGGGAGCGGCGGCTTGTGTGGCCGCCTCCTTAGCCTCGACAACACGCCGGCTCTACAGCCTCGCTTTGCCTCCTGTCCCTGCGCCGCCTCCGCCCCCTGCCAGCGGGGGTGGTAAACCCGGACTCCTGGCTATGACTCTGCAGTAACAGACTGCTCGTTCTGTGCTCCCGCCTCTAGGAGATCGGAGATCATCTGTAGATGCTGCTCGCCCCTCAGAATGCCGATGCTTTATTTATCCCGCAAGCTAGACTTCCGGTTCGTACGTCCCGACCTCTGACCACAGCACGTCTCTAGCCCGCAACATAACATCTAGGATTCTGAGTAACGCAGTTCCTAACAAAGACATTTAACAAAACACATATCACCCCACCATGTGCTCGTTGAATGGTCGCCTGTATATGGGTGACTGTATATGATTGACAGTATGTCAATGACTATGAGTGATTGTACATGAGTGAAAGTATATGAATGACTATGTGAGTGATTGTATATGAGTGACAGTATATGAATGACTATGAGTGATTGTATATGAGTGACAGTATATGAATGACTATGTGAGTGACTGTATATGAGTGACAGTATATGAATGACTATGTGAGTGACTGTATATGAGTGACAGTATATGAATGGCTATGAGTGACTGTATATGAGTGACAGTATATGAATGACTATGTGAGTGACTGTATATGAGTGACAGTATATGAATGACTATGTGAGTGACTGTATATGAGTGACAGTATATGAATGACTATGAGTGACTGTATATGAGTGACAGTATATGAATTACTATGTGAGTGACTGTATATGAGTGACAGTATATGAATGACTATGAGTGATTGTATATGAGTGACAGTATATGAATGACTATGAGTGACTGTATATGTGCGACAGTATATGAGTGACAGTATATGAATGACTATGAGTGATTGTATATGAGTGACAGTATATGAATGACTATGAGTGATGGTATATGAGTGACAGTATATGAATGACTATGTGAGTGACTGTATATGAGTGACAGTATATGAATAACTATGTGAGTGACTGTACATGATTGACAGTATATGAATGACTATGTGAGTGACTGTACATGATTGACAGTATATGAATGACTATGTGAGTGACTGTATATGAATAACTATGTGAGTGACTGTACATGATTGACAGTATATGAATGACTATGTGAGTGACTGTACATGATTGACAGTATATGAATGACTATGTGAGTGACTGTATATGTGCGACTGTATATGAGTGACAGTATATGAATGACTATGTGAGTGACTGTATATGAGTGACAGTATACGAATGACTATGAGTGACTGTATATGAGTGACAGCATACGAATGACTATGTGAGTGACTGTATATGAGTGACAGTATATGAATGATTATGTGAGTGACTGTATATGTGTGACTGTATATGAGTGACAGTATATGAATGACTATGTGAGTGACTGTATATGAGTGACAGTATATGAATGACTATGAGTGACTGTATATGAGTGACAGTATATGAATGACTATGTGAGTGACTGTATATGAGTGACAGTATATGAATGATTATGTGAGTGACTGTATATGTGTGACTGTACATGAGTGACAGTATATGAATGACTATGAGTGATTGTATATGAGTGACAGTATATGAATGACTATGAGTGATTGTACATGAGTGACAGTATATGAATGACTATGAGTGATTGTATATGAGTGACAGTATATGAATAACTATGAGTGATTGTATATGAGTGACAGTATATGAATGACTATGAGTGATTGTATATGAGTGACAGTATATGAATGACTATGAGTGATTGTATATGAATGACTATGAATGATTGTATATGAGTGACAGTATATGAATGACTATGAGTGACTGTATATGAATGACAGTATATGAATGACTATGTGAGTGACTGTATATGAGTGACTGTATATGAGTGATTGTATATGAATGACTATGTGAGTGACTGTATATGAGTGACAGTATATGAATGACTATGAGTAATTTTATATGAGTGACAGTATATGAATGACTATGTGAGTGACTGTACATTAGTGACAGTATATGAATGACTATGTGAGTGACTGTATATGTGTGACAGTATATGAGTGACAGTATATGAATGACTATGTGAGTGACTGTATATGTGTGACAGTATATGAATGGCTATGTGAGTGACTGTATATGTGTGACAGTATATGAATGGCTATGTGAGTGACTGTATATGAATGACTGTATATGAGTGATTGTATATGAGTGACAGTATATGAATGACTATGATTGATTGTGTATATGTGACAGTATATGAATGACTATGAGTGATTGTATATGAGTGACTATATGAGTGACAGTATATGAATGACTATGAGTGACTGTATATGAGTGACAGTATATGAATGACTATGTGAGTGACTGTATATGAGTGACAGTATATGAATGACAATGTGAGTGACTGTATATGAGTGACAGTATATGAATGACTATGAGTGACTGTATATGAGTGACAGTGTATGAATTACTATGTGAGTGACTGTATATGAGTGACAGTATATGAATGACTATGTGAGTGACTGTATATGTGTGACAGTATATGAGTGACAGTATATGAATGACTATGTGAGTGACTGTATATGTGTGACAGTATATGAATGGCTATGTGAGTGACTGTATATGTGTGACAGTATATGAATGGCTATGTGAGTGACTGTATATGAATGACTGTATATGAGTGATTGTATATGAGTGACAGTATATGAATGACTATGATTGATTGTGTATATGTGACAGTATATGAATGACTATGAGTGATTGTATATGAGTGACTATATGAGTGACAGTATATGAATGACTATGAGTGACTGTATATGAGTGACAGTATATGAATGACTATGTGAGTGACTGTATATGAGTGACAGTATATGAATGACAATGTGAGTGACTGTATATGAGTGACAGTATATGAATGACTATGAGTGACTGTATATGAGTGACAGTGTATGAATTACTATGTGAGTGACTGTATATGAGTGACAGTATATGAATGACTATGAGTGATTGTATATGAGTGACAGTATATGAATGACTATGAGTGACTGTATATGTGCGACAGTATATGAGTGACAGTATATGAATGACTATGAGTGATTGTATATGAGTGACAGTATATGAATGACTATGAGTGATGGTATATGAGTGACAGCATATGAATGACTATGTGAGTGACTGTATATGAGTGACAGTATATGAATAACTATGTGAGTGACTGTACATGATTGACAGTATATGAATGACAATGTGAGTGACTGTATATGTGCGACTGTATATGAGTGACAGTATATGAATGACTATGTGAGTGACTGTATATGAGTGACAGTATACGAATGTCTATGAGTGACAGTATATGAGTGACAGTATATGAATGACTATGTGAGTGACTGTATATGAGTGACAGTATATGAATGATTATGTGAGTGACTGTATATGTGTGACTGTATATGAGTGACAGTATATGAATGACTATGTGAGTGACTGTATATGAATGACTATGAGTGACTGTATATGAGTGACAGTATATGAATGACTATGTGAGTGACTGTATATGAGTGACAGTATATGAATGATTATGTGAGTGACTGTATAAGTGTGACTGTACATGAGTGACAGTATATGAATGACTATGAGTGATTGTATATGAGTGACAGTATATGAATGACTGAGTGATTGTACATGAGTGACAGTATATGAATGACTATGAGTGATTGTATATGAGTGACAGTATATGAATAACTATGAGTGATTGTATATGAGTGACAGTATATGAATGACTATGAGTGATTGTATATGAGTGACAGTATATGAATGACTATGAGTGATTGTATATGAATGACTATGAGTGATTGTATATGAGTGACAGTATATGTATGACTATGAGTGACTGTATATGAGTGACAGTATATGAATGACTATGTGAGTGACTGTATATGAGTGACTGTATATGAGTGACAGTATATGAATGACTATGTGAGTGACTGTATATGAGTGACAGTATATGAAAGACTATATGAGTGACTGTATATGAGTGACAGTATATGAATGACTATGAGTGAATTTATATGAGTGACAGTATATGAATGACTATGAGTGATTGTATATGAGTGACAGTATATGAATGACGATGTGAGTGACTGTATATGAGTGACAGTATATGAATGACGATGTGAGTGACTGTATATGATTGACAGTATGTGAATAACTATGAGTGATTTTATATGAGTGACAGTATATGAATGACTATGTGAGTGACTGTATATGTGTGACAGTATATGAGTGACAGTATATGAATGACTATGAGTGACTGTATATGAGTAACAGTATATGAATGACTATGAGTGATTGTATATGAGTGACTGTATATGAGTGACAGTATATGAATGACTATGAGTGACTCTATATGGCTGACAGTATATGAATGACTATGAGTGACTGTATATGAGTGACAGTATATGAATAACTATGAGTGATTGTATATGAGTGACAGTATATGAATGACGATGTGAGTGACTGTACATGAGTGACAGTATATGAATGACTATATGAGTGACCGTATATGTGTGACAGTATATGAGTGACAGTATATGAATGACTATGTGAGTGACTGTATATGTGTGACAGTATATGAGTGACAGTATATGAATGGCTATGTGAGTGACTGTATATGAATGACTGTATATGAGTGATTGTATATGAGTGACAGTATATGAATGACTATGATTGATTGTGTATGTGTGACAGTATATGAATGACTATGATTGATTGTGTATGTGTGACAGTATATGAATGACTATGAGTGATTGTATATGAGTGACTATATGAGTGACAGTATATGAATGACTATGAGTGACTCTATATGAGTGACAGTATGTGAATAACTATGAGTGATTTTATATGAGTGACAGTATATGAATGACTATGTGAGTGACTGTATATGTGTGACAGTATATGAGTGACAGTATATGAATGACTATGTGAGTGACTGTATATGATTGACAGTATGTGAATAACTATGAGTGATTTTATATGAGTGACAGTATATGAATGACTATGAGTGACTGTATATGAGTAACAGTATATGAATGACTATGAGTGATTGTATATGAGTGACTGTATATGAGTGACAGTATATGAATGACTATGAGTGACTCTATATGGCTGACAGTATATGAATGACTATGAGTGACTGTATATGAGTGACAGTATATGAATAACTATGAGTGATTGTATATGAGTGACAGTATATGAATGACGATGTGAGTGACTGTACATGAGTGACAGTATATGAATGACTATATGAGTGACCTTATATGTGTGACAGTATATGAGTGACAGTATATGAATGACTATGTGAGTGACTGTATATGTGTGACAGTATATGAGTGACAGTATATGAATGGCTATGTGAGTGACTGTATATGAATGACTGTATATGAATGATTGTAAATGAGTGACAGTATATGAATGACTATGATTGATTGTGTATGTGTGACAGTATATGAATGACTATGAGTGATTGTATATGAGTGACTATATGAGTGACAGTATATGAGTGACTATGAGTGACTCTATATGAGTGACAGTATATGAATGACTATGAGTGATTGTATATGAGTGACAGTATATGAATGACTATGTGAGTGACTGTATATGATTGACAGTATGTGAATAACTATGAGTGATTTTATATGGGTGACAGTATATGAATGACTATGTGAGTGACTGTATATGTGTGACAGTATATGAGTGACAGTATATGAATGACTATGAGTGACTGTATATGAGTAACAGTATATGAATGACTATGAGTGATTGTATATGAGTGACTGTATATGAGTGACAGTATATGAATGACTATGAGTGATTCTATATGGCTGACAGTATATGAATGACTATGAGTGACTGTATATGAGTGACAGTATATGAATGACTATGAGTGACTGTATATGAGTGACAGTATATGAATGACTATGAGTGACTCTATATGGCTGACAGTATATGAATGACTATGAGTGATTGTATATGAGTAACAGTATATGAATGACTATGAGTGATTGTATATGAGTAACACTATATGAATGACTATGAGTGATTGTATATGAGTGACAGTATATGAATGACTATGAGTGACTCTATATGAGTGACAGTATATGAATGACTACGAGTGATTGTATATGTGTGACAGTATATGAATGACTACGAGTTATTGTATGAGTGACAGTATATGAATGACTATGTGAGTGACTGTATATGATTGACAGGATATGAATAACTATGAGTGATTTTATATGAGTGACAGTATATGAATGACTATGTGAGTGACTGTATATGTGTGACAGTATATGAGTGACAGTATATGAATTACTATGAGTGACTGTATATGAGTAACAGTATCTGAATGACTATGAGTGACTGTATATGGGTGACAGTATATGAGTGACTATGAGTGATTGTATATGAGTGACAGTATGTGAATGACTATGAGTGATTGTATATGAGTGACTGTATATGAATGACTATGAGTGATTGTTTATGAGTGACAGTATATGAATGACTATGAGTGATTGTATATGAGTGACAGTATATGAATGACTATGAGTGATTGTATATGAATGACTATGAATGATTGTATATGAGTGACAGTATATGAATGACTATGAGTGACTGTATATGAATGACAGTATATGAATGACTATGTGAATGACTTTATATGAGTGACTGTATATGAGTGATTGTATATGAATGACTATGTGAGTGACTGTATATGAGTGACAGTATATGAATGACTATATGAGTGACTGTATATGAGTGACAGTATATGAATGACTATGAGTGATTTTATATGAGTGACAGTATATGAATGACTATGAGTGATTGTATATGAGTGACAGTATATGAATGACTATGTGAGTGACTGTACATGAGTGACAGTATATGAATGACTATGTGAGTGACTGTATATGTGTGACAGTATATGAGTGACAGTATATGAATGACTATGTGAGTGACTGTATATGTGTGACAGTATATGAATGGCTATGTGAGTGACTGTATATGTGTGACAGTATATGAATGGCTATGTGAGTGACTGTATATGAATGACTGTATATGAGTGATTGTATATGAGTGACAGTATATGAATGACTATGATTGATTGTGTATGTGTGACAGTATATGAATGACTATGAGTGATTGTATATGAGTGACTATATGAGTGACAGTATATGAATGACTATGAGTGACTGTATATGAGTGACAGTATATGAATGACTATGTGAGTGACTGTATATGAGTGACAGTATATGAATGACAATGTGAGTGACTGTATATGAGTGACAGTATATGAATGACTATGAGTGACTGTATATGAGTGACAGTGTATGAATTACTATGTGAGTGACTGTATATGAGTGACAGTATATGAATGACTATGAGTGATTGTATATGAGTGACAGTATATGAATGACTGAGTGACTGCATATGTGCGACAGTATATGAGTGACGGTATATAAATGACTATGAGTGATTGTGTATGTGTGACAGTATATGAATGACTACGAGTGATTGTATATGAGTGACAGTATATGAATGACTATGATTGATTGTGTATGTGTGACAGTATATGAATGACTATGAGTGATTGTATATGAGTGACTATATATGTGACAGTATATGAATGACTATGAGTGACTCTATATGTGTGACAGTATATGAATGACTACGAGTGATTGTATATGAGTGACAGTATATGAATGACTATGTGAGTGACTGTATATGATTGACAGTATATGAATAACTATGAGTGATTTTATATGAGTGACAGTATATGAATGACTATGTGAGTGACTGTATATGTGTGACAGTATATGAGTGACAGTATATGAATGACTATGAGTGACTGTATATGAGTAACAGTATATGAATGACTATGAGTGATTTTATATGGGTGACAGTATATGAGTGACTATGAGTGATTGTATATGAGTGACAGTATATGAATGACTATGAGTGATTGTATATGAGTGACAGTATATGAATGACTATGTGAGTGACTGTATATGAGTGACAGTATAGGAATGACTATGTGAGTGACTGTATATGAGTGACAGTATATGAATGACTATGAGTGATTGTATATGAGTGAAAGTATATGAATGACTATGAGTGATTATATATGAGTGAAAGTATATGAATGACTATGAGTGATTGTATATGAGTGACAGTATATGAATAACTATGTGAGTGACTGTACATGAGTGACAGTATATGAATGACTATGTGAGTGACTGTACATGAGTGACAGTATATGAATGACTATGCGAGTGACTGTACATGAGTGACTGTATATGAATGACTATGTGAGTGACTGTATATGATTGACAGTATATGAATAACTATGAGTGATTTTATATGAATGCCAGTATATGAATGACTATGTGAGTGACTGTATATGTGTGACTGTATATGAATGACCATGTGAGTGATTTTATATGATTGACATTATATGAATAACTATGAGTGATTTTATATGAATGACAGTATATGAATGACTATGTGAGTGACTGTAAATGTGTAACTGTACATGAGTGACAGTATATGAATGACTATGTGAGTGACTGTTTATGAGTGACAGTATATGAATGACTATGTGAGTGACTGTATATGAATGACATTGTATGAATGACTACGTGAGTGACTGTATATGAGTGACAGTATATGAATGGCTATGAGTGACTGTATATGAGTGACAGTATATGAATGACTATGTGATTGACTGTATATGAGTGACAGTATATAAATTACTAAGAGTGATTGTATATGAGTGACAGTATATGAATGACTATGAGTGATTGTATATGAGTAACAGTATATGAATGACTATGTGAGTGACTGTATATGTGTGACAGTATGTGAATGACTGTAATGAGTGACAGTATGTGAGTGACTGTATATGAATGACTGTATGTGAATGACTGTAATGAGATACTGTATGTGAGTGACTGTAATGAGTGACAGTATGTGCATGACTGTATATGAGTGACTGTATGTGAGTTACTATGTGAATGGCTGTAATGAGTGACTGTATGAGAGTGATTGTATATGAATGGCTGTATGTGAGTGATTGTATATGAATGACGGTATGTGAATGACTGTAATGAGTGACAGTATGTGAGTGACTGTATATGAGTGACAGTATGTGAGTTACTATGTGAATGACTGTAATGAGATACTCTATGTGAGTGACTGTAATGAGAGACTGTATGTGAATGACTGTAATGAGATACTCTATGTGAATGACTGTAATGAGAGACTTTATGTGAGTGACTGTATATGAATGACTTTATGTGAATGACTGTAATGAGATACTGTATGTGAGCGACTGTAATGAGTGACAGTATGTGCATGACTGTATATGAGTGACTGTATGTGAGTTACTATGTGAATGGCTGTAATGAGTGACTGTATGAGAGTGATTGTATATGAATGGCTGTATGAGAGTGATTGTATATGAATGACGGTATGTGAATGACTGTAATGAGTGACAGTATGTGAGTGACTGTATATGAGTGACAGTATGTGAGTTACTATGTGAATGACTGTAATGAGATACTGTATGTGCGTGACAGTATGTGATTGACTGTAATGAGTGACAGTATGTGAGTGACTGTATATGAATGACGGTATGTGAATTACTATGTGAATGACTGTAATGAGTGACAGTATGTGAGTGACTGTATATGAATGACTTTATGTGAATGACTGTGATGAGATACTGTATGTGCGTGACAGTATGTGAATGACTGTAATGAGTGACAGTATGTGAGTTACTATGTGAATGGCTGTAATGAGTGACTGTATGTGAGTGACTGTAATGAATGACAGTATGTGAATTACTATGTGAATGACTGTAATGAGTGACTGTATGTGAGTGATTGTATATGAATGGCTGTATGTGAGGGACTCTATATGAGTGACTGTATAAGATCATGTTTGACAGACAGCGCAGGCATGATACGCGTGGTTTTATGTGTCAGTTCAAGCTGAAGGTTGGTGCCCAGACAGGGTCATAGGTTATAGGTCATAGGTTATGATGGGTCACATGACATGAGCTCTAGTACATTTTAATGAACTGATAAATTAAGATGATCTTTGTGCAGTGACTAAATAATGACAGAGGACAGTAGAGTTTATTTTAGTGTCAACATTATATTATTATTTATTTATTTATCTAGGTGATGTGATGCTAGTGTGTGTGTGTGTGTGTGTGTGTGTGTGTGCGTGCGTGCGTGTGTGCGTGCACGTGTTTGTTTGCAGTGTATGGCTGCTTTTACTGATAGGGCTTCTTCTAATAAACAGATTATTCAGGGCAAAAACTATCAGGCGACCGCTGGACTACAAATCCTAACACACCCACAAGCCCCTTCTCCTGGACCAGGAAGTATTTTGTCTTCCGTTGCTTAGCAACAAAACTTCAAGTTAAAGACCAAATATTGAGGCGGGAAACCGCTTCAGATGCAGCACTGCAGGATTATGATACCCACAATCACCCGCTGCAGGACTAGAACACCTGGAAGGATGGATGGCTTCTGGAGAAACTGGAAAACTGGAGCTGAACAGGAATAATCATCTCAACCTCAAGCTGAACTTTGATTAACTTAACCCAACGGACACTGGACACCTTACTGAAGGCCTCCATATCCCATAATGCTGAGACAGTTAGTCCAGGTTGACTGGAGTATCCATGGTCGTTAATGTGAAATAATGTCGTCAGTCACCATGGTAACAAGGACAACATTTTAAATGTCAGCTGGCTACTCAGCAACCATGCAGCAGGACTAAGGAGCCAATGTGTCTGCTGTTGGAGTCCATACAGGAGAAGGTTTCCAGACTCACACACCAGTTCAACCAGTCATGTGTACTGGTTTATCACCTCTCCTCTGCTTAAACCAGTCATGTGTACTGGTTTATCACCAGTTCAACCAGTCGTGTACTGGTTTATCATCTCTCCCCTGGTTAAACCAGTCATGTGTACTGGTTTATCATCTCTCCCCTGGTTAAACCAGTCATGTATACTGGTTTATCATCTCTCCTCTGCTTAAACCAGTCATGTGTACTGGTTTAAGCACCAGTTCAACCAGTTGTGTACTGGTTTATCATCTCTCCCCTGGTTAAACCAGTCATGTGTACTGGTTTATCACCAGTTAACCAGTCAGGTGTACTGGTTTATCATCGCTCCTCTGGTTAAACCAGTCATGTGTACTGGTTTATCACCAGTTAACCAGTCAGGTGTATTGGTTTATCATGCCTCCTCTGGTTTAATCAGTCATGTGTACTGGTTTATCACCAGTTAACCGTCATGTGTATTGGTTTATCATGTCTCCTCTAGTTTAACCAGTCATGTGCACTGGTTTACCACCAGTTTAACCAGTCATGCGTACTGGTTTATCATGTCTCCTCTGGTTCAACCAGTCATGTGTACTGGTTTATCATGTCTCCTCTGGTTTAACCAGTCGTGTAATGGTTTATCATGTCTCCTCTGGTTTAACCAGTCGTATACTGGTTTATTACCAGTTCAACCAGTCATGTTTAATGGTTTATCATCTTTTCACTGGTTCAACCAGTCATGTGTACTGGTTTATCACCAGTTCAACCAGTCATGTGTACTGGTTTATCATGGCTCCTCTGGTTTAACTAGTCATGTGTACTGGTTTATCATGTCTCCTCTGGTTAAACTAGTCATGTGTACTGGTTTATCACCAGTTCAACTAGTCATGTGTACTGGTTTATCATGTCTCCTCTGGTTTAACCAGTCATGTGTACTGGTTTATCATGTCTCCTCTGGTTTAACCAGTCATGTGTACTGGTTTATCACCAGTTCATCCAGTCATGTGAACTGGTTTATCGTGTCTCCTGTGGCTTACAGAATGCATATCAGGGTGGAGGGAATGTTTTAATGATGAGTTAGAACACATCTTTACACACACACACAAAGTAGTTGGTGAGTTGGAGTAGTTGTTTCTCTTTGTCAGTCTGAGGCTACAGACACATATGTATCATATCTAAAAGACACACACACACATCACACACACGTATCACACACACACATCACACACACATATTACTCTCACACACACACACACACACACACACACACACACACACACACACACACACACACACACACACACACACACACACACACACACACACATCAGAGTTGCACCAAAGATGGTGTGCTGTTGGTTTACTGAAGGTTTCTTGTAAAAATAAAATAAGTGAAATAAATTAAGTTTAAAACGTGACAGTGAATCTGTTTGGTTTGATGCTGCATGCTCTACATGCTGTTTAGCAGCCATTATAATGTTTGGTTTGATGCTGCATGCTCTACATGCTCTTTAGCAGCCATTATAATGTTTGGTTTGATGCTGCATGCTCTACATGCTCTTTAGCAGCCATTATAATGTTTGGTTTGATGCTGCATGCTCTACATGCTCTTTAGCAGTCATTATAGTGTTTGGTTTGATGCTATATGCTCTACATGCTCTTTCGCAGCCATTATACTGTTTGGTTTGAAGCTGCATGCTCTACATGCTCTTTAGCAGCCATTATAATGTTTGGTCTGATGCTTTATGCTCTACATGCTCTTTAGCCACCATTGTACTGTTTGGTTTGATGCTGCAAACTCTACATGCTCTGTAGCAGTCATTATAATGTTTGGTTTGATGCTGCATGCTCTACATGCTCTTTAGCAGCCATCGTAATGTTTGGTTTTATGCTACATGCTCTTTAGCCGCCATTATACTGTTTGGTTTGATGTTGCATGCTCTACATGCTCTTTAGCAGCCATTATAATGTTTGGTCTGATGCTATATGCTCTACATGCTCTTTAGCAGCCATTATAATGTTTGGTTTGATGCTGCGTGCTCTACATGCTCTTTAGCAGCCATCATAATGTTTGGTTTTATGCTACATGCTCTTTAGCCGCCATTATACTGTTTGGTTTGATGTTGCATGCTCTACATGCTCTTTAGCAGCCATTATAATGTTTCGTTTGATGCTGCATGCTCTTTAGCAGTTATTATAATGTTTGGTTTTCATGCTGTATGCTCTACATGCTCTTTAGCAGCCATTATAATGTTTGGTCTGATGCTATATGCTCTACAAGCTCTTTAGCCGCCATTATACTGTTTGGTTTGATGCTGCATGCTCTACATGATCTGTAGCAGTCATTATAATGTTTGGTTTGATGCTATATGCTCTACGTGCTCTTTAGCAGCCATTATAATGTTTGGTCTGATGCTACATGCTCTACATGCTCTTTAGCAGCCATTATTGTTTGGTTGAAGCTGCTTTAGTGTTAGCCCTGTGAAAATAACTTAAAATATTCAATATGAACGTATTGTAGCGAATTCGGGGGGCAGTGTGGGAGACCGTCGCCTCAGCCGTAAGTCAGTGGGTTTACAATACCATCAATGACTTTGTCAACTAAAGTCATATCACTTCCATTCCAGTCAGTCGACGTTTGGTTCTTACTCTTGTTACCAATATCAGTGATCTCCTTTCCCTCTACATCTCTCAGGCAGACTGGGCTTTGAATTCCATCTCCATAATCCCCCATAGCCCCCACCTCTTTTGGCTGTGGGTCATCGATTTCTTCTGTCAGTTTTGGTCCCACACTTGCAAAAAATGTGGTAACTCCAGTTACCACATCATTCATATTGTTTATAGTTTTATCATTGTCCAGGAAATACTGCTGTGGGTAACTTGTGTTTGTTGATGCGTTTCTAATAATGCTATTTAATACTCTCCATGTGCCCTTGATATTGTCTGTTTTCCTCTAATATTTTGTTATAATGTTCCTTCTTGCATATTCTCATAATATTGCAATTTTCTATTCTACCGACCACTCAAAACACTTTAGGGTGTGTGCCTCACATTCACCTATTCACTCACTGATGGCAGAGGCTGTCATGCAAGGTGCCAACCTGCTCATCGGGAGCAGTTAAGGGTTCAGTGTCTTACTCAAGGCTAGTTGGACACACTCTGCGCAGGAGCCGGGGATTGAACCAACGATTTTCTGATTACTAGACGACGAGCTCTATCTCCTGAGTCATGCCGCAGTTAAGTGTAATTTGTAAGCAAGCTGGGTAAAGTAGGGGTGGCTGGAGGCCTAAACCATACAGCTTTTACATGACTTCCCGGTACTTTGCTCGCTGTTCAAAACTATCTGGGGCGGTGTAAAAAGTACGAATTGAAAGAACCCTGAGGCTATGCTTCCATTGGCATGTTCCCGAACCTGAAGTCCTGATTACAAAATATTAAACACTAGAATGAATGCTTAGTAACTTTATGAGTCTGATTCATGAGACTGATTTTCTGAGGCTGATTTAATGAGACTGATTGGATTATTTCATCAAGTGTAGTAGTTTAATTATAAAATATCAAACACCAAAACCAATGGTTAATAAATTTATGAGACTGAGTTTATGAGACTGATAGGATAACCCTGTTGCACCTACACAGATTTCCTCACTGGCAGACCACAGTCTGTCAGAATTGGAAATCTAACCTGAGATAATGCGGTGATGAACATTGGTACCCCACAAGGACATGTCCTTAGCCCCATGCTCTACACACTATTCACCTATGGCTGCGTCGCCTCACATAGTAAGGATAGCACTATCCTGACATTTGCTGATGACACCACAGTCATTGGTCTGATCAATGGCAGTGACAAAACGGCATGCAGGAGAGAGGTGGCAAGTCTGGTGACATGGTATGACAACTACAACCTCTCTCTACATTGATAAGAATAAGAAGATGATAGTGGATATAAGGAAGGAGAGGAGACCTCATCAGCCGCTAACAATCCACGAGTCTGACGTGAAGAGGGTAGGCGGCCTTAAATTCTTGGACATCCACATCAGTGATGACCTCGCTTGGTCACATAACGTCACCCAAGTCCAGTTGCACTTGATTCAACTCCTTTGGATAACCAGCTGGTCAAGAAAGCACAACAGCAGCTCTACTTTCTAAGGAGACTGAGGAAATTCAGCATGCCACTGAAGATTCTCAGCAGCTTCTACAGTTAGAGAGCATCTTGAACAGTTGCATCACTGTGTGGTATGGGAGCCGTACCGCCATGGAACACAAAAGCCTGCCGTGAGTGGTAAAGACTTCCGAAAAGATCGTCAGTGTCCGTACCACCTCTGCAGGAAGTCTACCATCGGAGAATCCATAGAAGAGCCTGCAGCAGCATCAGAGACTCCACCCACCACGTATGCCCTCTGGCAGGAGGTACAGAAGTTTGAAATGCAGAACCTCTAGGCTGAGCGACAGCTTTTATCCTCAGCCCATCAGACTGATCAACAGACTCAATCTATTGCCCTTGCCCCCACCTCAAACCACCCCACCACACAGGTAGCTTCACCTCGCCCCCCACCTCCACACACACCCACCTACACACACGAATGCACGTACACAATATACTGTTACGTGTGTACTTCTCCATGCACGCCCCAAATTTGCTACAATACACTGCATACAAGACATGTGCACACTGTATATATCATTTCATATGTCTGCAGATAGAATTTTGGACAAATACAGATCTTGCACAAATACAGTTTTTGCACAGAGACAATACATCGCTGCCATGTATTGTGTATTATATATTATACATGGTATTCTTTGGCTAGTTTATTTTTTATCTCTCCTGATATTCATTTATTTTTATTTTATATTATTTCTGTTCTATGTTGTTGTTGTTTTGATAACGACATTCAGAGTGGAAGGCAAAGGACGAATTTCATTGTTGAGGGAAACTTGTTTTTGACTGCATATGACAATAAATGGTTTGACTTGACTTGATTATACATGGGGATTACAGTATATTTTAAATACTAACATGTATATACCGTGTATTATACATGGGGATTACAATACATTCAAAGTACTATATTATAGAAAATGGCACAGTGCAGAGCACGTGCTGGTGTAGCCGTCAATCAGTTATTTCAGATCTCGCGTGATCGCGCCTGGATCGAAGCTCGTCCCCGGCTGTTGAAGTTCGTGCCCCATGGCGTGCCCCTCTCGGACTGACCTCTGATTGGCCCATAGGATTCCTGTTGGAGGCGGCCCAGTGCGCATGCGCGGTACGAAGAGACATGCGTTTGGAAAGTTGGTGAAAGTTTTGTGACGGACGGAGAGGAGACGCGCGTTGATCGTATTCATCCCGTTTCGGACTCTGATCGTATTGATCCCGTTTCGGACTCTGATCATATTCATCCCGTTTCGGACTCTGATCGTATTCATCCCGTTTCGGACTCTGATCGTATTCATCCCGTTTCGGACTCTGATCATATTCATCCCGTTTCGGACTCTGATCGTATTCATCCCGTTTCGGACTCTGATCGTACTTGATCCCGTTTCGGACTCTGATCATATTCATCCCGTTTCGGACTCTGATCGTATTCATCCCGTTTCGGACTCTGATCATATTCATCCCGTTTCGGACTCTGATCGTATTCATCCCGTTTCGGACTCTGATCGTATTCATCCCGTTTCGGACTCTGATCGTATTGATCCCGTTTCGGACTCTGATCATATTCATCCCGTTTCGGACTCTGATCGTATTGATCCCGTTTCGGACTCTGATCATATTCATCCCGTTTCGGACTCTGATCGTACTGATCCCGTTTCGGACTCTGATCGTATTCATCCCGTTTCGGACTCTGATCGTATTCATCCCGTTTCGGACTCTGATCGTATTAATCCCGTTTCGGACTCTGATCGTATTCATCCCGTTTCGGACTCTGATCGTATTCATCCCGTTTCGGACTCTGATCGTATTCATCCCGTTTCGGACTCTGATCGTATTCATCCCGTTTCGGACTCTGATCGTATTCATCCCGTTTCGGACTCTGACCGTATTCATCCCGTTTCGGACTCTGATCGTATTTATCCCGTTTCGGACTCTGATCGTATTCATCCCGTTTCGGACTCTGATCGTATTCATCCCGTTTCGGACTCTGACCGTATTGATCCCGTTTCGGACTCTGATCGTATTGATCCCGTTTCGGACTCTGACCGCATTGATCCCGTTTCGGAGAGAGCGAGGACCTAGCGATAGCGTCTGAAAAGTGAAGCTCGGGTAAGGAGCGAGTTTTTCGGTATGAAGATTGAGTTCGCCCCGCTCAACATCCCCCTGCGGAGGAGGATCCAGACAGCTGCTGTCTTGCAGTGGCTCTTCTCCTTCCTCGCCCTGGGTACGTCTGTCCGTCTGTCCGTCTGCCTATATCAGTCTGTTCAGTCTGTCTGCCTGTTCTGTCTGCTCATTCTATCTGTCTGTCTGTTCATCTATCTGTCTGTCTGCTCATCTATTTGTCTGCCCTGTCTTTCTGTGTGTGTGTGCGTGCGCGCGTGCGTGCGTGCTATGTTGTTTCTACACTCTACTGGTGGTTTAGTCTTAAGTTACCTGCTCTGTGCTTTAGAACGCACACACACACACACACACACACACACACACACACACACACACACAGACACACACACACACAGAGCGTCCACAGTTCATTTTCACATCAACTGTTAAGCTGGAGTCGATCGGTCTCTTCATCTGCGTATAGATGTGTGTTTATCGTTATTTGTCTATATAATAATAATAATAATAATAATAATTGTCTATATATCAAAATCTATAACTATATATCTATATCTATATATCTATATCTATATATCTATATATCTATATCTATATCTATATATATATCTATATATATCTATATATATATATCTATATAGATATATATCTATATATCTATATATCTATATATCTATATCTATATATCTATATATATATCTATATATCTATATATATATATATATATACACACACACGTCTGGGGCCTCCGCCAGATGTTCCCAATCCACCCTCACCACCCAAACGTGCAGTGAGGGTGAACTGGGAACGTTTGGCGGAGGCTCCTGTCCGTGAGGTCTTCAATTCCCACCTGCTTTTCTTTTTTTTCCAATTTAGTGGCCAATCGATCCCTATTTTAGTTAAAACACCCACCCTCGTACTGCATGCGTTCGCCAACTGCATCTCTCCGGCCGGCAGTCTCGAAGGAGACGCCTCGCCACTTCCGTGACGAGTTGAATCCAGGCCGAACCACTGCTTTTTCCCCACACTCAGAGACGCATTCATGTGACGAACACAAGCCGACTCCGCCCCCTCCCGAAGACAGCGTTACCAGTTATTGCTGCTTCAACGAGTCCGGCCTTGATCGGATCTGACCAGACCGGGGCGCGAACCCCGGTCCCCAGTGGGCAACTGCATCAACACAAAGCCGATGCTTAGACCGCTACACCACCGCGGACCCAACTCCCACCTCCTGAAGATGTTCTCGTGTATCCCGAGGGAGGCTGGGGACATGGAGTCTAAGTGGGCCATGTTCAAAGCCTTTATTGTAGATGCGGCAGGCAGGAGCTGTGGTCATAAGGTCATCGGTGCCTGTCGAGGCGGCAACCCAAGAGCCCGCTGGTGGACACTGGTGGTGAGGGAAGCCGTCAGGCTGAAAAAGGAGTCCTTTCGGACTTGGTTGGCCTAGGGGTCTCCTGAAGCAGCAGACAGGTACCGACCGGGAGGCCAGAAGGGCTGCTGCTTCAGCGGTCGCGAAGGCAAAAAAAACAAAAAACTCGGGTGTGGGAGGAGTTCGGCGAGGCTATGGAGGAGGACTTTCAGTTGGCCTCAAGGAAGTTCTGGCAAACCATCCGGCGACTCATGAAGGGGAAGCAGGGCTTGACGCAGGCTGTGTTCAGCCGGAGAGGGCAACTATTGACCCGGACTGGGGATGTTGTCGAGTGGTGGAAAGACCACTTTGAGGAGCTCCTGAACCCGACAAACACATCCTAAATGGAGGAGGTAGAGTCTGAAGACTCAGGGGAAGCCCCACCGATATCCCTGGCAGAGGTATCTGAGGTAATTAAAAAGCTCCTCGGTGGCAGGGCCTTGGCTGTGGATGAGATTCGCCCTGAGATGCTGAAGGCTCTGGACATTGTTGGGCTGTATGGTTGACACGCCTCTTCCGTGTCGCGTGGAGGTCGGGGGCAGTACCTGTGGAGTGGCAGACTGGGGTGGTGGTTCCCATGTTCAAAAAGGGGGACCGGAGGTTGTGCTCCAATTATCGGAGCCCTGGGAATGTCTACTCTAGGGTGCTCAAAAGGAGGCTCCAACCGATTGTCGAACCTCGGATCCAGGAAGAACAATGCGAATTCTGTCCTGGCCGTGGATCAATGGACCAACTCGTTACCCTTGCGGACGTGCTGAGGGGGGCATGAGAATCTACATGTGTTTTGTGGACTTTGAGAAGGTTTACGACCGTATACCCCGGGGCCCTCTGTGGGGAGTTCTGCGGGAGTATGGGGTACCAGGGCAGTTGCTACAAGCCATCCAGTCCTTGTCTAATCAAAGTTGAGAGCTGTGTCTGCATTCTTGGCACAAAGTCTAACACGTTTTCGGTGGGTGTCGGACTCCGTTGTCCCTTGTCTCCGATTCTATTTGTGATATTCATGGACAGAATCTCAAGGTGCAGCCAAGGTGAGGAGTGTGTCCATTTTGGGAACCTCAGAATTCCATCTTTACAGATGATGTAGTTTTGTTGGCTATATCAGAACGCGACCTCCAGCGCGCACTGGGGCGGTTTGCAGCTGAGTGTGAAATGGCCGTGATGAGAGTCAGCACCTCCAAGTCTGAGGCCATGGTTCCCTACCGGAAAATGGTGGATTGCTCCCTTCAGGTTGGGGATGAGTTGTTGCCTCAAGTGAAGGAGTTCAAGTATCTCGGGGTCTTGTTCACGAGTGAGGATAGGATGGAGCGGGAGATTGACAGGTGGATTGGTGCAGCATCAGCAGGAATGCAGACGTTGTACCGGACCGTTGTGGTGAAGGAGCTGAGCCGGAAGGCAAAGCTCTCAATTTACCAGTCAATCTTTGTTCCAACTCTCACCTATGGTCATGAGCTTTGGGTAGTGATCGAAAGGGTGTGATCGCGAATACAAGCGGCTGAAATGAGTTTCCTCCGTAGGGTGTCTGGCCTCAGTCTTAGAGATAGGGTGAGGTGCCCGGACATCCGCAGGGAGTGTTGTGGTTACACCGCCCCGAGCTGCCTCCCCGACACGTTCAAGCCACTCTCCCAGCTCGGACGTGACGGAAACATCCGAGCGCTCTGAGGAAACGAGCGCTGCGCTGCACCAGGTGTTTGCCATCAGCTATCAGGCACACCTGCGGCAATCAAGCAGCCCTCTACAAGAAGCCTGCCAGAACGTCTCTCCGTGCTTCGACGTACTGAACCCTGCGGTAAAGCTCGGACAAGCCCTCCAGTGTTCCTTGCCTTCTTGCTATTCCGTTTATTCCCCAGTGTCTAATATTCGTGTCTCTCTTTTTCCTCTCAAGACTCTCCCTCTGCGACTTCCACGGCTCCCCGCGTCTCCCTCGTCCCCGCGTCTCCCTCGTCCCCAGCGACCTTCAAGCTTTCCGCCGGACCTCTCCAGCGATCTCCCTCCTTTTCTCTCTACCTGGACCCCTCCTTTCGGACTTGACTTCCTGGATCTCGGACCTGGACTTCCTCGGACAACCCCTTGCTCTACCGATTCGGACTTTGGTAGCCAGGCGCACATCAACAACGCCCACCTGAGACTCACCTGTCATTATCCCCTGTGGCAGTTTTGTTTGTTTTTTCCCTGCATTAAATCGCCCTTCGGGTTATCCCGGTGCTCGGTTGTCTGTCTGTCCTTTTGGGTTTCGCTACACTGGCCTCTGGTCTTCATTCTTGAAACGTAACAGAATGTCGAAGCCAGAATGAGCCAAAGCAAACCCGAGGAGCAGGCGGTCGCTCAGGGAGCTATTGCACCTAAGCCCCAGAACCCTATAGCTCTCGAGGTAGTGGTAGAGAACCACGGCACTCAACTCACCCAACTCCATTCTGAACTTAGCATTGCCTTCTCCCGGATCACAGCGGGCTCCTGGCAAACTCGCATACCTCGGCGAGCACCCTTGCTTCACTCTCCACGCGGATCTCTGCTCTGACTGTGGCAGTGTCCAAGATTAGCGACCACCATGCTCTGGCCCCGGTCCCTGCCCCCAGCCCGGCCTCCAGATTCCCCGTTCCTGGTCCCGACATTCCCCCTCCTCCGAGTCAACCGCCACTGGACCCCCGGTTCGAGCCTAACCTTCCCTGCCCCAAGGCCATCGGTGGGGAGTTCGAGCTGTGCAGGGGTTTCCTTGGTCAGTGTGAGCTCCTGTTCAGACACCAGCCTGCCAGGTGTAGGACAGCAGAGACCAAGGTAGCCCTTGTTATGTCCCTCCTCACCGGCAAAGCCCTCAGCTGGGCCATAGCGGAGGTTGGCCATACCGAGCGGCTCGCCTCGGACTATGTTGCCTTCCGCCGTGAGTTCTGTCTAGTGTTCGACCACCCAGCTGACGGGCAGGACGCTGCCAGCCGCCTCCATTCCATCCAGCAGCAGATGATGGCCGCCGTCACCGGCCTCGCCACCACTGCTCTCCAACGGCCGCTGCCTACCCAGACAACGCCACCTGTGTCGGCGACGTCCACCCCGACCAGTTGGGCTTGGCTGCCCAGCGTCCCCGAGCCTCCGCTGCCCAGCGTCCCCGAGGCGTCTCCGAGTTCCGCTAGACCCGCGGCTGCCACGCCTCCTCCGAGTTCCGTCTGCCTCGCGGCTGCCACGCCGCCTCCGAGTTCCGTCTGTCTCGCGGCTGCCACGCCGCCTCCGAGTTTCGTTTGCCTCGCGGCTGCCACGCCGCATCCGAGTCCCGCTAGCCCCGCGGCTGCCACGCCGCCGCCGAGTCCCGCGGCTGCCAGGCCGCCTCCGAGTTTCGTTTGCCTCGCGGCTGCCACGCCGCATCCGAGTCCCGCTAGCCCCGCGGCTGCCAGGCCGCCTTCGAGTCCAGGTTGCCCCGCGGCCATCCCGCCGCCTCCGAAGCCTGGTCGCCCTCCCGATCGGTCCCAGCCCTCGGGTCCCCCGCCGGAGATGCTCTGCCTCCTACATCCTGGTCGCCCGCCCGATCGTTCCCAGCCCTCGGGCCGCCAGCCTGATATCCCTGGCCCCATTCGCCCTCCCCCTGGGCCCCTCTGTCCTTCCTGCTGGGTCCTTTTGGTTTTGGGACGTCTGGAATCCGTCCGTAGGAGGGGGGGGTCCTGTTGTGGTTATACCGCCCCGAGCTGCCTCCCGACACGTTCAAACCACCCCCCCAGCTCGGACGTGCCGGAAACATCCGAGCGCTCGGCTCGCGCTCTGAGGAGACGAGCGCTGCACTGCATCAGGTGTTTGCCATCATCCATCAGGCGCACCTGCGGCAATCAGGCGGCCCTCTACCAGAAGCCTCCCAGAACACCACTCCGGGCTTCGACGTACCGAACCCTGCGGTAAAGCTCTGACAAGCTCTCCAGCGGCGGTCCTTGCCCTCTTGCTGTTCCCTTTATTCCCGGCAGTGTCTATTATTCGTGTCTCTTTTTCCTCCCAAGACCCCCTCCGCGACTTCCACGGCTCCCCGCGTCTCCCTCGTCCCCAGCGACCTTCACGCTTTTCCCCGGACCTCTCCAGCGATCCCCCTCCGTGTCTCTCTACATGGACCCCTCCTTTCGGACTTGACTTCCTGGATCTCGGACCCGGACTTCCTCGGACAACCCCTTGCTCTACCGATTCGGACTTTGGTAGCCAGGCGCACATCCTCCCAACAACGCCCACCTGAGACTCACCTGTCATCATCCCCTGTGGCAGGGTTGTTTGGTTGTCTTCCCTGCATTAAATCGCCCTTCGGGTTGTCCCGGTGCTCGGTTGTTTGTCTGTCCCTTTGGGTTTCGCTGCACTGGCCTCTGGTCTTCATTCGTGAAACGTAACAGGGAGCTTGGAGAAGAGCCGTTGCTCCTTAGCCTCGAAAGGAGCCAGTTGCGGTTGTTCGGGCATCTGATCAGGATGCCTCCTGGGCGCCTTCCTTTGGAGGTTTACCGGGCATGTCCAACTAGGAGGAGACCCCGGGGTAGACCCAGAACTCGCTGGAGGGACTACATGTCCAAACCGGCCTGGGAACGCCTTGGGATCCCCCAGGAGGAGCGTTGCTGGGGAGAAGGACGCCTGGAGTGCCCTACTTGGCTTGCTGCCACCGCGACCCGACCCCGGAGAAGCAGCTGAAGATGAGATGATTATATATATATATATATATATATATATATATATATATATATATATATATGTGTGTGTGTGTGTATGTATAGCGTTTTTTTCCGAAACCGCCAATGGTGTTGTTATAGGTTCTCAACTAATGAGGAGGGAATATCAACACAGATGCAGGAAAACAGATTTTAATGCATGGCAGTACAGGCTTGTTCCGTTGGTCTCGCGCTCATCAGCTCTTCGCGCTCATCAGTGTGCGAGTGCGAGACGCACGGAACAGGCGTGTACTGCCACGCATTAAAATCTGTTTTCCTGTATCCGTGTTGATATTCCCTCCTCATTAGTCAAGCACTTAACACCACTGACGCTTTCGCAAAAAACGCTATCTCTCTCTCTCTCTCTCTCTCTCTCTCTCTCTCTCTCTCTCTCTCTCTCTCTCTCTCTCTCTCTCTCTCTCTCTATATATATATATAGATGTGTGTGTGTGTCTTCTTGGACAGCAAGCAAGCAAAATTGTATTTATATGGCACTTTTAAATACAACATACAATTACAAAGTGCTTCACACTCCATACACACAATAGGAATGAACACATGAAAGAAATTAGACAGATGAACCTGCACACCACCTCATCTCCCTGTCAGAACACATCCTGACCCGTCTCTCTGTCTGTCTCTGTCTGTCTGTCTGTCTGTCTGTCTGTCTCTCGCTCTCTATTTGTCTTCCTCACTCTGTCTGTCTCTCTCTGTCTTTGTCTCTCTGTCTGTCTTCCTCGCTCTGACGTTCTCTCTCTGTCTTGCTCACTGTCTCTGTCGCTCTCTGTGTTCTCTCGTCTTTCTGTCTCTGTCTTTGTCTTCCTCCATCTCTCTCCCTCTGTCTGTCTGTCTCTTCCTGTCTGTCAGTCTATTCCTCTGTCTCTCTCTCTTCCTCTGTCTCTCTACCTGTCTGTCTGTCTCTTCCTCTGTCTGTCGGTCTATTCCTCTGTCTCTTTCTCTTTCTCTGTCTGTCCGTCTCTCTCTCTCCCTCTGCCTGTCTGCCTCTTCTTCTGTCTCTCTCTTCCTCTGTCTTTTTTCCTCTGTCTCTCTCCCCCTGTCTCTCTTTCACTCTTTTCAGCTCAGTGTTGTCTAGCAGGCTTCGTTCTATTGGCTCTCTCTGATTGGTGGATCTTGGCCATGCTTTATGCTGGATGGCTGTGGCTGGACTGGGACACACCGTCCTGTGGAGGCCGAAGATCACAGTGGGTTAGAAGGTGTGCTATCTGGAAGCATTTCAGAGACTATTTCCCTATAACGGTAAGATATACTTCCACCAAGATACTGTTTCTATACAGATTGATAAACATGTAGACAGGCAGAATAGACAGATGGATTTTATGCTTTATTACAGCGGTGGCTAGCCATGTGCCATGGAGAGCCATGTATATTTATTACAGCGGTGGCTAGCCATGTGCCATGGAGAGCCATGTGTAGTTATTACAGCGGTGGCTAGCCATGTGCTATGGAGAGCCATGTGTAAATATTACAGCGGTGGCTAGCCGTGTGCCATGGAGAGCCATGTGTAGTTATTACAGCGGTGGCTAGCCGTGTGCCATGGAGACCCATGTGTAGTTATTACAGCGGTGGCTAGCCATGTGCCATGGAGAGCCATGTGTATTTATTACAGCGGTGGCTAGCCGTGTGCCATGGAGAGCCATGTGTAGTTATTACAGCGGTGGCTAGCCGTGTGCCATGGAGAGCCATGTGTAGTTATTACAGCGGTGGCTAGCCGTGTGCCATGGAGACCCATGTGTATTTATTACAGCGTTGGCTAGCTAGCCATGTGCCATGGAGACCCATGTGTAGTTATTACAGCGGTGGCTAGCCATGTGCCATGGAGAGCCATGTGTATTTATTACAGCGGTGGCTAGCCATTAGCCTTGGAGATGAAACCCACGTGTAGTTATTACAGCGGTGGCTAGCCATGTGCCATGGAGAGCCATGTGTATTTATTACAGCGGTGGCTAGCCATTACAGCGGTGGCTAGCCATGTGCTATGGAGAGCCGTGTGTATTTATTACAGCGGTGGCTAGCCATGTGCTATGGAGAGCCATGTGTAGTTATTACAGCGGTGGCTAGCCATGTGCCATGGAGACCCGTGTGTAGTTATTACAGCGGTGGCTAGCCGTGTGCTATGAAGAGCCATGTGTGGTTATTACAGCGTTGGCTAGCTAGCCATGTGCCATGGAGAGCCATGTGTAGTTATTACAGCGGTGGCTAGCCGTGTGCCATGGAGAGCCATGTGTATTTATTACAGCGGTGGCTAGCCGTGTGCTATGGAGAGCCATGTGTAGTTATTACAGCGGTGGCTAGCTAGCCATGTGCCATGGAGACCCATGTGTATTTATTACAGCGGTGGCTAGCCGTGTGCCATGGAGAGCCATGTGTAGTTATTACAGCGGTGGCTAGCCGTGTGCCATGGAGAGCCATGTGTAGTTATTACAGCGGTGGCTAGCCGTGTGCCATGGAGAGCCATGTGTAGTTATTACAGCGGTGGCTAGCCGTGTGCCATGGAGAGCCATGTGTATTTATTACAGCGGTGGCTAGCCGTGTGCCATGGAGAGCCATGTGTATTTATTACAGCGGTGGCTAGCCATGTGCCATGGAGAGCCATGTGTATTTATTACAGCGGTGGCTAGCCATTACAGCGGTGGCTAGCCATGTGCTATGGAGAGCCGTGTGTATTTATTACAGCGGTGGCTAGCCATGTGCTATGGAGAGCCATGTGTAGTTATTACAGCGGTGGCTAGCCATGTGCCATGGAGACCCGTGTGTAGTTATTACAGCGGTGGCTAGCCGTGTGCTATGGAGAGCCATGTGTAGTTATTACAGCGGTGGCTAGCTAGCCATGTGCCATGGAGAGCCATGTGTAGTTATTACAGCGGTGGCTAGCCGTGTGCCATGGAGAGCCATGTGTATTTATTACAGCGGTGGCTAGCCGTGTGCCATGGAGAGCCATGTGTATTTATTACAGCGGTGGCTAGCCGTGTGCCATGGAGAGCCATGTGTATTTATTACAGCGGTGGCTAGCCGTGTGCCATGGAGAGCCATGTGTATTTATTACAGCGGTGGCTAGCCATGTGCCATGGAGAGCCATGTGTATTTATTACAGCGGTGGCTAGCCATGTGCTATGGAGAGCCATGTGTAGTTATTACAGCGGTGGCTAGCCATGTGCCATGGAGACCCGTGTGTAGTTATTACAGCGGTGGCTAGCCGTGTGCTATGGAGAGCCATGTGTAGTTATTACAGCGGTGGCTAGCTAGCCATGTGCCATGGAGAGCCATGTGTAGTTATTACAGCGGTGGCTAGCCGTGTGCCATGGAGAGCCATGTGTATTTATTACAGCGGTGGCTAGCCGTGTGCCATGGAGAGCCATGTGTATTTATTACAGCGGTGGCTAGCCGTGTGCCATGGAGAGCCATGTGTATTTATTACAGCGGTGGCTAGCCGTGTGCCATGGAGAGCCATGTGTATTTATTAAAGCGGTGGCTAGCCGTGTGCTATGGAGAGCCATGTGTAGTTATTACAGCGGTGGCTAGCTAGCCATGTGCTATGGAGAGCCGTGTGTATTTATTACAGCGGTGGCTAGCCATGTGCTATGGAGACCCGTGTGTAGTTATTACAGCGGTGGCTAGCCATGTGCCATGGAGACCCGTGTGTAGTTATTACAGCGGTGGCTAGCCGTGTGCCATGGAGAGCCATGTGTATTTATTACAGCGGTGGCTAGCCGTGTGCCATGGAGAGCCATGTGTATTTATTACAGCGGTGGCTAGCCGTGTGCGATGGAGAGCCATGTGTAGTTGTTACAGCGGTGGCTAGCCATGTGCCATGGAGAGCCATGTGTAGTTATTACAGTGGTGGCTAGCCATGTGCCATGGAGAGCCATGTGTATTTATTACAGCGGTGGCTAGCCATTACAGCGGTGGCTAGCCATGTGCTATGGAGAGCCGTGTGTATTTATTACAGCGGTGGCTAGCCATGTGCTATGGAGAGCCATGTGTAGTTATTACAGCGGTGGCTAGCCATGTGCCATGGAGACCCGTGTGTAGTTATTACAGCGGTGGCTAGCCGTGTGCTATGGAGAGCCATGCGTAGTTATTACAGCGGTGGCTAGCTAGCCATGTGCCATGGAGACCCGTGTGTAGTTATTACAGCGGTGGCTAGCCGTGTGCCATGGAGAGCCATGTGCAGTTGTTACAGCGGTGGCTAGCCATGTGCCATGGAGAGCCATGTGTAGTTATTACAGCGGTGGCTAGCCATGTGCCATGGAGAGCCATGTGTATTTATTACAGCGGTGGCTAGCCATTACAGCGGTGGCTAGCCATGTGCTATGGAGAGCCGTGTGTATTTATTACAGCGGTGGCTAGCTAGCCATGTGCCATGGAGAGCCATGTGTAGTTATTACAGCGGTGGCTAGCCATGTGCTATGGAGAGCCATGTGTATTTATTACAGCGGTGGCTAGCCATGTGCCATGGAGAGCCATGTGTAGTTATTACAGCGGTGGCTAGCCGTGTGCCATGGAGAGCCATGTGTAGTTATTACAGCGGTGGCTAGCCGTGTGCCATGGAGAGCCATGTGTAGTTATTACAGCGGTGGCTAGCCGTGTGCCATGGAGAGCCATGTGTAGTTAGTACAGCGGTGGCTAGCCGTGTGTTGCAAGTGTAGGTGCATATGAATAACAGACAGAGTCGGGCTGTGTCGCTTAGTAACATGTATTCACCGGCTGTGCCCATAACAGAACTGAGGCATGTTACACAGGGCAAGTATACATCCATCAGTGCCCCCAGGGGGAGCTGTTGGCTGCACAACATTACCCTACAACATCTCCCTTCCTTTCGTAGAATACAATACTAAGTAATATAATGGATAGTATTAGCCATTAGAACATTAGTGCTCATATCCCAATATTAAAGTAGTGCATTGGAAATAGTGCATCAAGAAGGAACAGCAAGTCAATATCAACCAAAACCTCTGCAGAACAATAACGACAAAATGGTAGCATCAGAACATCCACAAGACCACTGAATAAGAACATTAGAAGTGAACATCACAGTTTTTGTTTCGTTTTTTTTTTTTTTTTTTTAATGTCCACAGTCCAGTGTGTGTGTGTGTGTGTGTGTGTGTGTGTGTGTGTGTGTGTGCGCGTGTGAGTGTGTGTGTCAATCTCAGTACAGTGTATGACCTAGAGGTCAAGTCTTTCTGGAGGCTTAATCTGCCTCCCGCTCCGGGAGAAGGCCCGGCCTTGTAACTCACGGCATGGTGTGGTCACAGCCTGTGGGGGAGATGGCGGCGACCTCGGGGCTGACGACCTTGGAGACATTACAGGGCTGCTGACGACTTCCTCCATGCTGCCCCCGCCCACATGGCCCCCTTCAGCTGCACACGCGCCCACAGGCTGCTCCGGTGGCCGTTCTGTGTGGGCTGACGGCTGTGGAGGGGCAACCTCCGCTGGTCGGAGATCAACCCTGTTGCGACGGTACGTGGTTCCCTCCACGTTGACGAGATAGGACCGCGGTCCCACCTGCTGCAGGCATACTCCTCTCCTCCATCGGCCCGTCCTGTCACCCGGGATTGGTTTCATCCTGACAGGCTGGCCGACGTTTAGCTCTGGCAGATCCCTCGCAGTTCTGTCATATGTCAGCTTCGCTGCCTGATGCTTCACCCTCAGCTTGTCTGTGACCCCAGTGATGATCCGAGGTGCTAGCAGCTGGTCGGCCACAGGGAGAAGAGTTCTCAGCCTCCGTGACATCAGCCGTTGTGCTGGGCTGCAGCGCATGTCCTCAGTGGGCGTGTTTCTCCAGTGTAGAAAAGCCTTCCAGGGGTCCTCGTCGGCCCGGTCTGCTTTTCTGCATAGGCCTTTCACGATCTTCACTGCAGACTCTGCTTTGCCGTTAGCTTTTGGGTGTCTCGGGGAGGACATGACATGTTCGAAGCCCCACTCCCTCGCAAACGCCCGAAACTCTCCACAATCAAACTGACCTCCGCAGTCGGAAATGACCCGGTCAGGGATACCGTACCGTGCAAACTGCGCCTTGCACCTTCGGATGGTCGTTTCTGCCGACAGGTCTGGGAGTAGATCAATCTCCCAGAAGTCTGAATAGTGATCCACCATGAGCAGGAAGTCCTGCCTTGCGTAGCTGAACAAGTCCCTGCTCACCAGCTGCCAGGGACGTGTGGGGAGCGGGTGTGACATCATAGTCTCTTTTTGTTGCTCGTGTGCATACTCGTTACACACTGAGCACTGCTGCACATAGTCTTTGATTTCCCCCTGCATATTTGGCCAGTAGAGAGTATCCCGGGCCTGTCTATAACAAGCCTCACCCCCCACGTGGTTGTAGTGGATCCGTTTCAGCATCTCAGGACGCATAGCTTTCGGAATGACACACTGGCTCCTAAAAAGCACACCGTCCTGTGGGCTTATTTCATCTCTGATGGCCCAGTATTCTCTGATGGCTATGGGGTTCTCCTCTTTGTGTTCTGGCCATCCCTCCAGCACGACCGACTTGAGTGTTTGAAGACACACATCCTCCTCTGTGTGTTTTCGAATCTGTGCGAGGCGTTGGCTGGTGACGTTTAGATGGTCTGCCTGCTGAATGGCTGCCGTGTCGTACTGCACCTGCTGCATGCTGCAGACCATTTCACGTCTGTACTGAGTGTCCGTTCTCTATGGCGGGGTGGTGGCTCTGCTGAGCGTGTTACTGATGTACATTTCAGGTCCTGGCTTGTACATCACCGTGAGGCAGTAGTTCTGAAGTGTGAGGAGCATGTTTTGAAGGCGCTTTGGTGCACTGAGAAGGGGCTTAGTGAAGATTGACACCAGCGGGCGGTGGTCGGTCTCTGCAGTCACATCACCCCTCCCATATAGGTAGTAGTGGAAGCGTTGACAAGCGAATACGATGCTCAGGCACTCCTTCTCAATCTGTGCATAGTTTTGCTCCGTCTGGTTCAGCGCGCGGGAGGCGAACGCGACCGGCTGTCCCCCCTGAAGCAGGCAGCAGCCCAAACCGGTCTGACTGGAGTCGCTCTGTATGGTGACTGGCTTGCTGACATCATAGTAACGTAGTACTGGCACCGCCGTGACCAGCGTCTTGATTTCTTTCATAGCAGCATCATGTTTGGGCAACCAGTGCCACAGCACACCTTTGTCCAGCAACCTTCTCAGCGGTTCACACACCTCTGACAAGCGGGGCATGAACCTCGATAAATGGTTAACGAAGTCGACACACCGCTGAACGCCTTTTGCATCCGTGGGGTTTGGCATGTCCAGGACTGCCCTGACCTTCTCGGGATCAGCTTTGAGGCCCTCCGCCGACAGTATGTGGCCGTGGAAGTGGACCTCCCTCACACGAAACTGTAGCTTTTTTATGCTCAGCCTCAGCTTCACTTCCCTACATCTGTCCATCAGAGCAATGAGGTTTGCGTCGTGGTTGCGAACGGCCTCCTCCTCCGTGTCCCCACAGCCGACTATGAGGATGTCAGCGGCTATGGGCTCGATTCCTTTCAAACCGGCCAGCAGCTCATGTTGTTTCCTCTGGTACAGCTCTGGTGCGACTGACACGCCAAAAGGGAGCTTCAGCCATCGCTTTCTACCCCACGGCGTCCAGAACGTTGTCATCAGGCTGCTCTCCTCATCAAGGCGACACTGCAAGAATGCGTCGCGCGCATCCACCAGGGTGACGACACGTGCCTTAGGCAGCTTGTACAGCACCTCATCTAAAGTGGGCACGAGGTAATGGGACCTTTTCAGGGCTCGGTTAAGTGGCTTGGGGTCGATGCAAAGCCTCAATTTGTCTGGCTTCTTCACTATGACCAGAATGCTAATCCAGTCTGTGGGCTGAGTGACTGTGGTTAAGTGTCCATCCTTTTCATATTGGTCCAGCTGCGCCTTAACAGCTGCCTTGAGGGCCACCGGGACATTTCTTGGTGCGCACTGGACAGGGGCCACAGTGCTATCCAACTCGAAGTGAACATCACCCGGCAGCGACTCGACTGGGCTGGTGAACACGTCATTGTAAGTGTTAATGAGACAGCCTTTGGTTAGCTCACCTGTCTTGCAGTGCTCCACTTTATTCAGCTCTTCGGGAATGGTGAAGCGTATCAAGCCAAGTCTCTCGCATGTCTCCCCTGAAAGCAAGGGCTTCTGGCTGGTGCGCACGACCTCAAAGTCCAGTCTGTGCGTCTTGCCCCTGATGACACACTGTGTGCTGTACACGCCCATTGAGCTCATCCACTCACTGTTGTAGAGTCTCAGCCTGGTGAGACTTTTCTGAAGAGGCACTCTAGGCGCCAGTCTCATCTTGTCTTTCAAGCTCATCACGTTGCAGGTGGCTCCAGAGTCAAGCTGGCACCTCTGGACCCCTCTGTGCAGTGGCAGGTTTACAAACCACTTTTTCCTTTGAGTGTTCACAGCCCCCACGCTCTCAGCCGTGTACACATCCCTCTCATCGCGGTCGCTGTCCTCCGGGTCCCCTAGCGGCGGGTCATCCACAGCGTTCAACTGCCGTGCTTGCTGGCCTCTTTTCATGCATACTTTGGCAAAGTGATTAGCAGTGCCACACAAGCGACATGACTTTCCAAATGCGGGGCACAGGTCTCGCCCCCGTCTGTGCGGTGTGCCACAGTACTTGCATTCACCTGTGCCTCTCTGTGGCTGTGCAGATGTGTTGGTGGGCTCGGATGGCCTGCTGGTAGGTCTCCGTCCTGGTCGCTGTCCATGTGCTACATTGATGCTCTCCGCAGTCACAGAGCTGCTAAGTGACATGGATTTTAACTTATTGTCCAACACCTCCGCTGCACGGCAAATGTCAATAGCTCCCTCCAACTTAAGCTCCTTTTCTCTTAGCATGCGTCGTCTGGCGCCCTCATCAGTTGTTCCAAGAACAAGCCTGTCCCTTATAAGCTCGTCTCTTATAGCTCCATATTCACATGTGGCAGCCTTTTCTCTCAGTCTCGTGACAAAAGCATCCACAGGTTCTCCTTCCTCTTGTTTAAGGTTGCCAAAAACATACCTCTCAAAGATGACGTTTTTGGTAGGTGTAAAGTATTCCCCCAGTTTGTCGAGTATCGCTCCGGCGTCTTTCTGCTCTTCCGCTGTGAGTCCCAGGTTATGCACGTAAACATGGAGGCATTCCTTCCCCATTAGCCTCCGGAGCGTCGCTGCCTGCACCGGCTTCTCCGCCTTGTCGATCCCGGTCGCAAGCACATAATCCTCAAACTCTGATCGAAAGCTAGCCCAGTTGCTGTGAAGATCCCCAGTCATCTTCATGGGCTCCGGCGGCGGAATATTGGAAGCCACCGTCTTGGCTCGATGCTAATGCTAGCAGGCTAACTGAAACGTCTAGCTACGCTTAGTAAAAAAATAAACGCTCGCTGTTCAAGCAACAGGCAACGTAAGACTCATGTTGTGTTCCAATACAGCTTCTGACACCATGTTGCAAGTGTAGGTGCATATGAATAACAGACAGAGTCGGGCTGTGTCGCTTAGTAACATGTATTCACCGGCTGTGCCCATAACAGAACTGAGGCATGTTACACAGGGCAAGTATACATCCATCAGTGCCCCCAGGGGGAGCTGTTGGCTGCACAACATTACCCTACAACACCGTGTGCCATGGAGACCCATGTGTATTTATTACAGCGGTGGCAAGCCATGTGCCATGGAGAGCCATGTGTAGTTATTACAGCGGTGGCTAGCCATTAGCCTTGGAGATGAAACCCATGTGTAGTTATTACAGCGGTGGCTAGCCGTGTGCCATGGAGAGCCATGTGTAGTTATTACAGCGGTGGCTAGCCATGTGCTATGGAGAGCCATGTGTATTTATTACAGCGGTGGCTAGCCGTGTGCCATGGAGAGCCATGTGTAGTTATTACAGCGGTGGCTAGCCATGTGCCATGGAGAGCCATGTGTATTTATTACAGCGGTGGCTAGCCATGTGCCATGGAGAGCCATGTGTATTTATTACAGCGGTGGCTAGCCATGTGCTATGGAGAGCCATGTGTATTTATTACAGCGGTGGCTAGCCATGTGCTATGGAGAGCCATGTGTATTTATTACAGCGGTGGCTAGCCATGTGCCATGGAGAGCCATGTGTATTTATTACAGCGGTGGCTAGCCATTAGCCTTGGAGATGAAACCCATGTGTATGCAGGTTTTCAGTCCAGCCGGACTCCACACCAGGGGATTTCACTGATACAGTCTTCTTCTCTGGTTGAAGGGTTGCTAATGAGTGAAATCACCTGGTGTGGATTCTGGCTGCAATGAAAACCTGAATGCACATGGCTCTCTCTCATGGGACATGCTCAGCCACCCCTGCTTTATTATGAGAATGATGAGCCCCCCGTCTCTCTCTCTCTCCCCCCCCCCCTCTCTAGTTGGTAAAGACAATGGATCTAGATCCCAGAAACAACTATATCTTCGGTTTCCATCCTCATGGTGAGTAGGAGCAATACTGCTATAGTACTATATTGTATGTACAATACAGTACTATACGATACTGTCATGCATGGACTTGTGGAAGTATGCTAGGCTAGTATTTTGTTTTGTGGGTTTATTCATCTTACGCAGGTAAGAGCAAAGCACACAGCTAATCTTCCATAAGCGATGGTTAGCTGCCATCTTTGTTATCGGCCTAGGGACCGCGGACGGAAGTCAGCACTCATGCCGGAGTTCGCACTTTCAAAATCCAGCATGTTTACATCTTGTATTTTATGCTGATCTTCAGTAATGTGCTCTGTCCCTATCAGGACTGTCCAAATCGGCCAAAAATGCCGTTCGGTTATTCCTTCTAAGAAAACACATGTATTCAAACTCATTCGAATATACTTTTGCACATATTTTCGAGATGTGCCCTCGGGGTAAGCTAACGGTAGTTTACATAGCTTGCACACGACTATCTTGAGGTTCCACAATTTTTCCATTTTCTGACCAAAATCCTCAGTGTTTCCAAACGGAGGGGAAACCCGCGGCCGAGCTGGGTTGTGAACTCTGTCATCCTCAACACATGGCTGTTGAATTCAGCATGACCTAATGTCATTTTCAACCGATGAAAGTGACGTTGTGTGACTGCTGTCCATCATGCACCATATTCAGTGTGGTGGCCGAGGCCCGCGTGAGAATTCGTGAGGCGGACTGCTGTGGTAGTGCTGCTTTTATTTCACAAACGAATATTGATTTTCACACTCCAACGTTTGTTTTTTTTTAAATTCAATAACATATTCAAATTTGGAATATTAATTGACAGCCCTTGTCCGTATCAAATAAACAAACAAATAAACAAACAATCAAATGAATAAATAAATGGTGTCTAGTGCTGAGTTACAAAATATTGATACTGTCCTGCTGAAGCATCATTTGCCCTGAGCATACTTCCCATGTGAGTAAACTCATCACTGCCCTTCATACTGCCAGTACAAGAAGTACTCGGGGACAGGGGACAAGAAAGTGTTCATCCTCTCTGAAGTCCCTCACACTATATAATACTGTACTGTACACTGCACTGCACTATACTATACTGTACTATACTATATTATATCATACTATACTATTGTAGAGGAGCTCAAGCAGGAGTTGTGACAACGTTCTCTTTCGGCTACACAATGTGCACCATTTATTCATTATACACCACAAAAACCCGCGCAGCGGAAGTGTGTCACTGTAAACCCGAACAGAGGAAACAGCAGCTGTAAACCAACGCTCCTACCAGCTCAATAAGGGGAATTATGTACCCCTATAACCGCTACACACGTCCCCCCAGAATTCGCCTTAATACGAAAAGTCAGTGTGGCGAGGGGGCGGATCTCTCTGCCCCAACGGCTCCGCTGAACAGGAGCTGGGGGCTGGTTAACCGCAGGCAAGGCAGCAGAGTCCTTACAGCTGGACCGGGGAAAGGGAGGGGCTGGGGAAGCAGGGGGCGGCTCGCCGGGGGAGGGGGGCAGGGCTGGGGGGCGCCCCCGCCGTGGGGGCAGGGCCAGACCAACAGGGTGGTCTAAGTCCAGGTGAGCAGGCTTGAGGTGGTCCACAGAAACCCGCTCCAGCCTGCTGCCAACCTCCACCACAAAGTGCTTATCTCCAGTGTCCCGCACCCGAAATGGGCCGTCGTAGGGTGGCTGCAGGGGACCGCGGTGCGCGTCGTGGCGGATGAAAACATACTCCGCCGACCGCAGCTCCGTGGGGACATAGGACTGAGAGCCGCCTTGCTGAGAAGTGGGGACCGGTGCAAAAGCCCTGGCTTCCTCCTGCAATGCAGTCCTTTGGCAGCAGGCGGACCAGGGAGCTGTGGCAGTGGGAAGGAAATCCCCCGGGACCCGAAGTGGCTGTCCGTAGACCAGTTCGGCGGATGAGGACTGGAGGTCCTCCTTGGGGGCCGTCCTGAGCCCAAGCATGAACCAAGGCAGTTTGTCGACCCAGCGGTCGTCCTTGAGGGTAGCCCGCGATGCGGCCTTCATCGAGCGATGGAACCTGTCGACCAATCCATTCGCTTGAGGGTGATACGCTGTGGTGCGATGGAGCCTCACCCCTAAACCCGCGGCGATCTCCTCCCAGAGCGCTGACGTGAATTGCGGCCCTCTGTCCGAGGAGAGGTCAGATGGGATGCCAAAGCGGGCGACCCAGGTTCCTGTGAAAGCTCGGGCAACCTCAGGCGCTGTCGTGGACGAAAGCGGGACGGCCTCTGGCCATCGCGTGGTCCTGTCGACCATGGTGAGCAGGTATGTGAAACCACGGGAGGGGGGTAGGGGGCCTGCCAGGTCCACATTCACGTGGTCAAACCTCCTCTCGGGTACCATGAAAGGTATCAGGGGCGCTTTGACGTGCCGGAGCACTTTGGAGCGTTGGCACTCCACACAGGTGTCAGCCCAGTCCCTCACATCCTTTTTGAGTCCATGCCAGACAAACTTTGCCACCACCAATCTCTGTGAAGGCTTTCTGCCAGGGTGAGACAGCCCATGGACTGCGTCGAAGACCTGCCGCCTCCAAGCAGTCGGAACGATGGGTCGGGGCTGAACCGTAGAGATGTCGCACAGGAGCGTGGCGCCGGCGTCGTCAAAAGCCACATCCTCCAACTGCAGCCCTGTGATGGCGGTCCTGCATGCCTGCACTCCTGGGTCGGTGGCCTGGTCAGCCGCCATCTGGCTGTAGCCGAGTCCCAAACGGGCGGCACCAGCGATGGCCTGGGAGAGACAGTCGGCGACCGGGTTGGACTTCCCAGCGACATGCCTCACATCGGTGGTAAACTCTGAGATGTAGGCCAACTGTCGCTGCTGGTGGGCTGACCACGGCTCTGCCACCTTGGCCATCGTGAACACCAGCGGTTTGTGATCGACGAAAGCCGTGAACTGACGGCCCTCCAGTAGGAAACGAAAGTGCCTAACAGCGAGGAAAAGGCCAAGCAGCTCACGATCAAAGGTGCTGTATTTGCGCTCTCTCAGGTTCAACTGCCGACTGAAGAAGGCACGCGGCTGCCACGCGCCGCTCACCCACTGCTCGTAAACCGCGCCGATGGTGTGGTCTGAAGCATCCGTCGTGATGGCGATGGGCGCTCCAGACACAGGGTGTGCCAGCATCGCCGCGTCAGCCAGGGCGGCCTTCACATCCTTCAAAGCCTTGTCCCTCTCTGCAGACCAGTCCATGGCGTGTTTGGGGGCTGTGCCCTTCAGAGCCTCATATAGGGGGCGGAGGAGATCGGCAGCCCGGGGGATGAACCGGTGGTAGAAGGACACCATGCCAATGAACTCCCGGAGGGACAGGGCTGTGTGTGGGCGTGGAAAGTCTGCGACGGCCTCCACCTTAGATGGAAGGGGGGCCGCCCTGTCCTTGGTGACTCGGTGGCCCAGGAAGTCGATGGTGCTCAGACCAAACTGGCATTTGGCCGCCGGGTTAACTATCAACCCGTGCAGGCTGAGCCTCTCGAAAAGGGCTCTGAGGTGGGACAAGTGCTCGGACACGGAGGCGCCAGTGACCAGGATGTCATCCAGGTACACAAAGGGGAAGGCAGGTCCCGCTATACTGAGTCCATGAGGAAGGACTGTGCGGCGTTCTTGAGCCTGAACGGCATGCGCAGGAACTCGAACAGTCCGAACGGAGTTGTCACAGCCGTTTTGGGGACACCAGCGGGACGGACGGGCACCTGGTAGTATCCACGGACGAGGTCCACCTTAGAAAAGATCACTTTCCCAGCCAGGTGGGCGGAGAAATCTTGGATGTGAGGGACCGGGTAGCGGTCCGGTGTTGTTGTGTCATTGAGCCGACGGTAGTCACCACATGGACGCCACCCACCGCCAGGCTTAGGCACTATGTGGAGGGGTGAAGCCCACGGGCTGCTGGAGCGGCGGATGATGCCGAGGCGCTCCATGTTCTCAAACTCCGCCTTGGCGACAGAGAGCTTGGTCGAGGCGCCGCGCTCGGGTGTGCACCGGCGGGCCGGTGGTGACGATGTGGTGCTCAACCCCATGTTTGGTCGTAGATGACGAGAATGTGGGCTGAGTGAGGTCAGGGAACTCAGAGAGAAGATGGAGAAACATGTCCTCGTTGGAGAGCATGCTGGACAGCCTGACGGAGCCTGTATCGCTGAGTGTACACGCATGTGAAGCGAAGGTAACGGCGTCAATCGGGCGTCGATTCCTGACGTCCATCAGCGGCCCGTGAGCACAAAGGAAATCTGCACCGAGGAGGGGAAATGCCACGTCGGCGGTGATAAAATCCCAGCTGAACCGCTGTCCGTTAAAACACATGTCGATGTGCCGCGTGCCGTACGTACGGATAGAGCTGCCGTTAGCAGCTTCCATGGGAGGGCCGTGAGCGCCCGACAGGGCGTCCACACTAAATGCAGGTACGACACTCCTCTGCGCCCCAGTGTCGCATAGGAAACGCCGCCCCGAGATGGAGTCTTGCAGGAAAAGTAGCCTGTTGTCCTCCACACCGACGCCCATGGCCACTAGTGAGCGCCGGCCTTGGCGTTTCCCGACGAGCTGAAAGTGCACGGGGAGTTGCACTTTTTCGCCTTGGCCCCGAACTTTGCATGGTAAAAGCACAGGCCGGGCTCCTGTCACCGACCGGGGGTTGCCGCGGCGACCACCATGGAGTCACCAGGTGGTGGCGTGTGGGGGTGGGCAGGGGTGAGCGCGGACACGCAGTGCTGCTGTTAGCTGGCCAGGAAGAACTTGTCAGCTTCTTCAGCTAGCTTGCAGCAATCGGTAATGCTGGTGTTAGCCAAAGCGGCCCGCACCTGAGCAGGCAGGTGTCGCAGAAACAGTTGGACAAAGAGGAAATCAGGTGTGTGCGCCGGTCCCAGCAGATTCAGCATTGTGTCCATGAGCTCGGATGGCTTGCTGTCACCCAAGCCTTGCAGAGAAAAGAGACGGTGGGCCCTCTCGGCGTCGGACAGTTCAAAACTCTTCAAGAGGTGATCTTTGAGCCCCTTGTATTTGTCTGCCGCCGGAGGATTTGTAAGGAGACTCACCACTCTAGTTGCAGTCGAACACCCGAGCGCCGATACCACGTAGTAGTATTTAGTAGCATCATCCGTTATCTTGCGGATAGCAAACTGTGCTTCCGCCTGGGCAAACCATGTCGTTGCCGATGACTCCCAGAACTCTGGCCATTCGAGAGAAGATTTTGAGAGAGATTTTGTCAACCATGTTCGTTCGAAAGATTGTCTCTGATAACTACCAAGAGACAAACGTCGGGGTCACCAGTGTAGAGGAGCTCAAGCAGGAGTTGTGACAACTTTCTCTTTCGGCTACACAACGTGCACCATTTATTCCTTCCACCATTACAACAACAACACAAAAACCTGCGCAGCGGAAGTGTGTCACTGTAAACCCGAACCGAGGAAACAGCAGCTGTAAACTAACGTTCCTACCAGCTCAATAAGGGGAATTATGGATCCCCATAACCACTACACTATACTATATTATACTGTGCTGTGCTGTACTGTACTACACTATACCTTGCTGTGCTGTGCTGTACTGTACTAAACTATACTGTACTGTATTATACTCAAGGCTCAGCGTTTTCAGTTTTTACCGATTTTCACTGAAAAATACCCAGATTTTTTAAAAGGAGCAGATCGGCTTAAACTTATTTTCACCCGGATTTTATGTTTCCACGGATCCAAAAGTTGTTCCTGTTCATGTGAGGTTAACAGTGTCCTCTTGCGGCGAAATTTGGCATGCTGGATGCCTTGACAATACTATACTCTACTATACTGTACTTTACTGTACTTTACTGTACCGTACTATACTATACTATACTATTAAGGCTGCGCATCATTTCAGCATTTTCATTGCGATGTGTGCATGTGCAGTAGTAACATCGCAGGACTTGCAGTGTAAGGTAAATTAACTCAAGCACCTCATGCTGCAACTGTTTGCTGCTTGATACAAAAGGAAATCTCACACGGCTCTCATTTTCCATGACTAATCTGCAAGAGAAGTCTGTCTGATGCAGGATAATTTACGCTGATTTAAGGGTTGTTGGATACACGGAGTTTGTTGCTCATGAGTGACATGCAGGCTCTGCATGCACAGCAAACCACCAATCACAGTCATTCTTGATCAGGTTATCAAACAACCAAAATCAGGCCCTGCTAGCCATGACCACAACCTGGAATGAGCGAGGAACAGGAGAAAAACATCAAAAAGGAAGATTAGGTTTCCAAAAGAAGGCAGTGTCAGTTAAATGGATTTTTTAAATTTCAAATTATCTTTAAGACCAGGTGTCTTTTTTTCTTTTTCTCTCATTCATTGCTGTTTTTATTTTGGTGAAGTGCAGACTACATATTGTCAAGTTTGGACATTGCATATTTTGTAGTGCTTCTAACCCATATCAGGATGCGTATTTATCTGTTGTTGATCCTTCTCCACCTGCTGTGCCCTGGGCGCGCACACAGGTTTTCAGCTGTCATGGTAGGATGGCCACATACACCGATCAGCCAAAACACTAAAACCACCGACAGGAAAGTGAATAACGCTGATTATCTTGTTACAATGGCGCCTGCAAGGGGGTCTTGTGAGGTGTTCCCAATATGCAGTAGTCAGTACCTACTAAAAGTGGTCCAAGGAAGCACAACTGGTGAACCGGTGACAAGTTTCAGGGCGCTCAAGGCTCATTGAAGCGCATGGAGAGTGAAGACTAGCTCAACTGGTCCAATCCCACAGAAGAGATACTGGAGCTCAATTTGCTGAACAAGTTAATGCTGGCTATGATAGACAGGTGTCACAAAACGCAGTGCATCACAGCTTGCTGCATCTGGGGCTGCATAGCTGCAGACCGGTCGGAGTGCCCATGCTGACCCCGATCCACCGCTGAAAGCACCTACAATGGGCATATGAGAGTCAGAACTGGACCTTGGAGCAGCTTGGGGCGGTGTAGCCACAACACATCGTTTACCTGGGAAGTTTACCTGGGAAGAAATGGCACCAGGGTGCACTATGGGAAGAAGGCAGGCCAGCTCTGGGCAATGTTCTGCTGAAAAAAGAATAAAAACATAGTCACTTCCCTACCAGCAGTGACTAGAGATCTACTTCCAGAATTAAAGTGCAGTTGGAATGAGGTGCAAGTTTTAATGCTCAATCATAAGCACAAGAAAAAAGAAATGTTTTTAACCTAGATATAAACATTGCTATATCTGGGGCACATCTAAGATCTTCTGGTAGGCCCAGTTGCATGCAGCATAATAGCTAAATACTGTGTCACCATGTTTGGTTTGGACTCTGGGCTGAACTAACTGACCTGAGTCCATAGATCTTAGAGCCCTACCCGGTTTATTCTCTTCAAGCATGTCAGTGATGTATTCTGGGCCTACACCATTCAGTGATTTGTAGACACTTAGAGGCACTTTAAAATCTATTCTGTAACTAACTGGAAGCCAGTGCAGAGATTTCTGGACTGTAGTAATGTGCTCTGTTCTCTTGGTCCTGTTTAAAACTCTAGCAGCAGCATTCTGAATAAGCTGTAGCTGTTTAATGGTCTTTTTGGGAAGACCAGTTAAGAGACCGTTACAGTTAAGAGATGCTGAATATGGAGCTGCCAGGGAAGAGGAAAAGAGGAAGGCCAAAGAGGAGGTTTATGGATATGGTGAGAGAAGACATGCAGGTGGCTGGTATGACAGAGGAAAACGCAGAAGACAGGAAGAAATGGAAACGGATGATCCGCTGTGGCGACTCCTAACGGGAGCAGCCGAAAGTAGTAGTAGTTAAGAGACCATTACAGTAATCAATTCTACAGGAAATAAGAGCATGGATGAGCTTCTCTTGGTCATTTTGGGATACCAGACCCTTGATTCTGGCTATATCCGGGCACTGTACAATGGCTGCCTACTGCTCCTAGCTACACAGCTAGGGTGGGTTAAATGCAGAGAGTACATTTCATTGGTATGTATGTACAAAATGACTAATAAAGAATATTCTATTCTATTCTTAAGATGATAGAAGGCTGTTTTAGTGATTGATTTGATATCGATGGTGAATGTGAGATCTGCTTCTATTAAAACGCCAAGATTTCAGACTTGGTCTTTGGCTTTTAGAGCTCGAGACTTGAATTGTTCATTTATAATAGTTATTGTCTCTTTGTTACCAAACACAATACTCTCTGATTTTTCCTTATTTAATTGAAGAACATTTTGGCTCAACCAATTATTTATCTGCTCCAAACAGTGATACAGTGAGTCTATTGGGCTGAGATCATCAGGTGAGAAAGCCAGATATATCTGACTGTCATCTGCATAACTATGGTAATCCATGTTGTTGCTCTGAAGAATTTGGCCTAAAGGCAGCATGTATAGATTAAACAGAAGAGGACCGAGAACTGATCCCAGGTTCCGCATGTCATAGCCGCTCTATCAGATTCATAACTGCCAATAGTGACGAAGTAACTTCAGTCTTCTAAATAAGATCTGAACCAATTAAGGACTGCTCTGGAAAGTCCGACCCAATGTTCCAGCCCATACAAAAGTATTATGTGATCTACAGTGTCAAATGTCGCACTGAGATCAAGTAAAACCAGAACGGATATTTTACCTGAGTCAGTATTCAGCCGTATGTCATTTAACACTTTTATGAGAGCTGTTTCAGTACTGTGGTTAGGTCAGAAACCTGATTGATATTTGCAAAATGACCATTTGAGCTAAAAAAAAATTGCTGAGCTGATTACAAACAACTTTCTCGATGATCTTAGCTGTAAAAGGAAGATTTGAAACTGGTCTATAGTTATTTAACACAGAGGTATCCAGAGTTCTCTTTTTTTAGGAGTGGCTTAATGGCAGCTATTTTTAGTGACTTTGGGAAAGTGCCTGATAGCAGTGAGCTATTAACTATTTGTTGTAACTCCGTTTTTACAGAGTTAAAAATAGTTTTAAAAAAATCAGATGGCAGTGTGTCGAGACGTGTTGATGATTTAAGATGCCCAACTGTTACTGCTAGAGTTTCTTGATCAACGATATTAAATTGTGACATAATGACCAGATTATTTCTAAAACACATAGTCCCCAGTAACATTAAACAATTAATAAATGACAATTATCATCACACATCATCATCATCACAATCGTATGGTGGAACCCAGGGATCAGGAGAGTATTTAACTTGTACAGTCTTAATACAATATTTACGGATTACCCCAATCTTATGAAACACTCTAGTCTAGCAATAGTGACTTACTGATCTAATCTGGTTCGACTAAAGAGGAGTTAAGAGGAAAAAATATCACAGACAACGGATTACAAAAATGAGAATAGCCGGCATTTATTTACATTAACGTTGAAAGTATTGTAGTGAATTCGGGGGGCAACGGTGCGGGAGATATGGGTTTGCGTCCCGGCTGCGGCTGTTCCTGCGGTTGCCCCCCAAATTCGCTACAGTATCTTTTTTTTTTTTTTTTTTTTTGGAAAAGACGTATACACCATTTGCTCAAAACCTGTCTGTAATTGTCTCTTTGAATAAATTGAAATTATGGCTCTGTTAAAAGAAAAGTAGGAAAGTTCAAACAAAGGTCTACCCGGGTAGTGTGTTTCTGAAAATGAATGTGGAGATCTCCAAAAAAACTTCTCTGTCCTTCTCTGTCTATTGTCCCTCCTCAACTGAAGAAGCAGAAGTTGATTGGCAGCTCGAACGGCCGATCACGTCCTGCACGTGCTGCCCACTGGCCCGTTGCGACTCAGCTCCCCAGCTTGCTGTGCCCCCTCGCAGTTAGAAAGGAATCGTACGCACAAAAAACCCAACCTGCATACCGCAGGGAATAAGCAGTACAATCCTACTCAAAAAGCACCTGATGTGGTGTATCTGACTCTATATACAGTCTTTTACATTCCCAAAGCATAGAATTGGGGAACAAATCGACAGCCAAAAGAAAAGAATTAGGCTACTGAAAACGCACGTGGGCTACAACATGTAGTCAGTCAGGTCTGTGTAGCTAACCAGCACTAACCACGGCAAAATCACAAGCTATTATGACATCATCACTTTAAAGGAAATAGTAGGCTACATAATATATCTGAAAATCCTCCCATTGTTACATGTGTTTTTTTTTAAATGAAATACTTTAGGTTCTCTATCAACCACGAAAATACTGCAGTGCATAAATCAAAAGACAGCCAACTTGGCTGAGCTGGCATATGGTTAGCTAACCCCCGTAGAAACTCCCCGGAGAATCTGGGTAAAAGAATGCGTAATCTTCAAGCAATCTTCAGTATTCGAAATCGGTGGTAATGAACTTCCGTTGGGAATGTGTAGGTTTCCACCATAAAGTGCCAGCTAATGTATTTCTTTTTTTCCCCAACTTCTATGATTTGCTATGTCGTCCTCGTTATTTCATCGTTATATCATCTGATCGGCGTGGCATAGTTTTTTTTCCTTTTAAAAAAACTACTAGTGCCCTCTACTGGGGATTGTGAACATGTTAAACTAGACGTTAATCCTTTCGAGGGTAGCTAAAATTATGGGGGTTACACATACAAGTAATAACAAAAACAATAACGGAAAACAGGATAATAGCCAAAAATCAGAGTACCCATGAGTGATGCACCCACAGATACCAAGGAGCCAAACACACCCATGAACAGTATGCAAATCTTTTACCCCTTGTTCAGTATCATGTTCTGATTCTGATATTTCAGCATCATTGCTAGTAATATATGCACAACATTCAGTGGAGATCACTTTACATACACCACCCTGTGAGGTTAACAGAAGATCCAACGCCGTTTCCAGTTGCTATGCGTACAACATCATCTAAGCGTCTCCCCGTGGCTGTTATGGCAGCTGTAGAGATGTTCATGTGACATCTAACACAGTAGGGAGTGACTTGGTCTCGTCCTGAGCTGCATAGATACCATACGAGGGTATCAATATGCCAAGTGTGCGCTGAGCCGTTGATGAGGCACATTTAGCTTTGTGATGGAGTGATGATAATTCTGATGCAGACTTCTGTCTGATTTAGGGCACTAAATGCAAAGTAACACTGACTGTGGGTTTCTCTTGGAAAACAGCTACAAGTCTGATCTCCACAAATCACATAGACCTTTTCAGGCAGCACGGGTTGCTTACTGAATGTCATCTTTACTGTGCTATTACAACGAGTAGTGTCTGCTGTGATTTCATAACTGCAGTCCTGTACACACAAAGAAACACCAGGCAGGGCATGCACATGCTGAACAGGTCAAGTGAATGAACAGTTGCAAGCCAATGACTTCATAGAGAATATAGGCCTAGAACAATTCTACTCAGTAAATCCTAAAAATGCCAACTGTATTTGCAAATTCCATGGAGTTGAATGCACCCCATATTCAGTCACAGGCTTACATTCTATATCTTTACTACAGTCAGCAGGCTCGGCCAGAAACTCTACATGGTATCGACGCATTACATTTACCACTGTTTCAAACTGGATACCTTCCATAATACTGCATAGCTCAACTCACGTGGCCCGTAACCTTTATTGAACTCAGACGAGGCAAATGAGATTATCTCTACCTCACTATCGGGTAGATCATCGTGAATAAGCCCTTGGACATAACAGACTGAGGAAGCGTCAGACAGGTTAATATTGAACACCTTAAGTCCGCTGCAGACAACCGCATAGGTGATTGAGATGATGCAGGTAATTGCTGACAAATCCAATAATTAGTAAAATTACGAGAGGTGGCCCATTCTTTCATCATAGTTATGGCCAGATTTCCCCTATAGGTATCAGTGTCTTACACGCATTAAAGGGGTTTCACCAGTCTGGGTGACTACTCTGGAGTTAGCAATATCTTTACATCTCTGTGATTGATGCCCCGGTGGCCATTCTGCATCTATACGGCATGTGGGTTTTCCATCTTTTATGGCACCAGACTGCAAACCGGCGTTTACTGGGATTTTTGATGTCATCGTGTGGAGTGTGGGGAGGTGTGTCAAGGGTATCTGGCTGGGAGCAATGGCGATGGATCGGCTAGGAGGGCTTGCTCTGCTTCGTCTGGTTGCCACAGGGACCGCGGCCCCTGCCTGGAGCTGCACTCGAGGAGGAGACAGGGAGGGTGGTCTGACAGGATGCGTAATCAGGGCAGGCTAAGCTAACTGCTAGCCCATGCAGACCGGCGGTTCTGACAGTCATCCTGGCTGGCGTTTGTTCCCTTGGACAGTGATTTTTATACATTTTTTTGGTTGGAGTATATGTGTTAGTTTGAATATGTGTGCTCTTGTAGTTCTTGAATGTGTTTTTGTCTGTATGTTGTACTGCTGTGGGCTGGACATGTGCACAAGTCCATGAGGTGAAATGACAGTCTTCCTGATTGCTGAACTGTTGCAAGCCCCCAGCTGTAAGTCTGTCTGTGACTAACACTTAGTGACATGATAGTGATTGTTGCTTATCCACAACTAATAAACTTCACCTACTTCGACCAAACTTAAACTTCAACCAGAACTTCAACCAAACTTCGCCCAAGGTGAACTGTATGGTCAATGGTTAGTAAACAGCTACCTCTATCACACATATCTCTCCTGCACGAAAAGACAATCACCTGTCATCTTTACGTCTGGCAATTTGGCTATGGTGGGTGTGACAGGTGTTGAATGAGAATGTAACGGGTCGTTGTTACCACATTGTTATCTTGCTAAGAATCAGAAACCCATAACGTAGGACTGGCAATCACAATAGTTATTATTGCAAGACAACACATCATTCCCCCGAGATTAAACCCAGTTCTCCTAAAAGAACCTGCTTTCAGGTACTGGCCTCATCTCTACAAAGTACCTCAGTGGTACCCTATTATTACCAGGCTCCATTAGATAAAGTATGCTTTTCCCTATAGCGTAGCAGCTATTGGCTTGCGGTAGGTTTTAAACCCCAGTGAGAGCTGGTCACACCTACTTCTCTGCCTCATTTGTGAGCAGAGAGGGTCTCTCACCCTGGACCTCTGTCTCCAGTGGTGGGTGGCACCTTCTTGCAGTGGCTGACATGTGTCCAGCTGACTCTCCCCTCCACCTTCACTGCTGTAGGTGTGGTGAAGAGGACTTGGTGGGGCCCCGCCTGCGGGGCTTCCTCCAATGTTTCCTCTTTAGGTCCTTTATCAGCACCCAATCTCCTGGCTTCAGGTCATGCAGCTGACCCTCTGTTGGCTGTGGAAGTGCCGCTCTCACCTGCATGTGAGTAGAACTCAGCATTTTGTTAAGTTGTACTCAGTAAGTAAGCATTATATCCTCAATGAGGTTCGAGCTGAGGACCCGCCTTGCGTGGGAAGGACTATTCCAGTGTTCATGGGTCTATCTGCCTGTGAGGATTTCAAAGGGTGACAGAGCTGTTGCAGCCCTCTCTCTTGTTCTCATAGTCATCAGCACTAACGGTAGTGCTTTTATCTGTGTCCTGTCTCATCACATTTGAGCTGTTCATTTTTAATCGTCCCTGTTTCTCTCTCCACTGCTCTACCACTTTGTGGCTGATGGGCACAATGTTGTCTCAGATTAATACCCAGAAATGCTGAAAGTTGTTTAACAGCACTATTTACAAAGTGAGTTCTTGTGTCACTGCTGATCTTCTGTGGTATTTCCCATCGTGGAATAATCTCTCTTACTATCACCTTTGCCACTGTGGAGGCATCTGCCTTTCCAGTAAGGAAAACTTCAACCCACTTAGAAAACATATCAGTGTATTTCAGTGATCACAAGACAACATTTCTTTCTCTCACATGGTGTTAGTTCAATGGCATACATCTTTAGGTGATCAAACGGTTGGTCAGGGGGGAGGGTGGCGAGGCTTGTGCGGTTTGCCTTCTTGCCACATTGTTTTTCAAACAAATTAAACATTTTGAACAAAAATATTTAGCAATAATTTGTGAAACCTCCCGTAAACCAGTGTTTGTTTACTGCATCCACCATCTCCCTTTTGACACATGGTCCTTCCCATGTGCCAATTATGCATAATAAGGAAACAAACAGAGAGAGAGAATCAAAGGCAAAAAAAACACAACTTCCAAGATCAGCCAGTAGGTCTGTTGGCAGCATGCCACCTGTGTATGTGCGTGTGCATGCATTTTTTTCCCTTTTTAGTCATCCATCAGAAAATTATCCTGATTAATCCCATGACTCATGCACCCCCTGATCCAACACTGCTCCTCTTTATTAAAGTTTATCTCTGCCACCAACATGCACTCCAAAATACCAGTGGAGATGTATTTAAACCTTTCATAATATGAATGGGGCTGCTTTTGCTTGTAAAGTAGTCAGCAAACTCGGCTGACAAATTTAATCAGTTGTAGTTTCCCCCCTCAAAAAGTATTTTCTAAGGATCCTGAAACTACACAGCATGGTTTAAATCCATGTGGTACTACTTGCTGCACTAATTACACAGCTTTTTAGACTGAAATAAGCCTTAATCAGATAGGTTCTGTGTGAAGACAGGTGAAGTTTTCTGAAGTCTGTGATGCTACACACACTAATAGGAGTCCATCTTTCAAGCAACAGACAGACTACTGAATGTTAGCAAAGCAGGTCTGATATGCAAAAAATGGATTGAAGCTGCAAATTGGACCACGCTTCCATTAACCAGTCATGTGACATGATATAGCCCACACTAATTTGAGCCAAATTAAAATTGGAATCTGAATGGGAATTTGTCTTTTGATTGCATAAATGCCCTGCATGCTTTCTCTCTCAGATCATTGACTGCTGCATTGAAATTTCCAGTGGAACTTATTTTCAAGTCTAAATAATTATATTCGTCTTCTATTGTATGTGTTCCAATTGTAAAGTGATATTTGTTTCCCTGACAACTGGATCGTTTTTGAAATATCTTTGTTTTGGTCTTTTTGATGTTAGTTGCCAGGGCCCAGATCTGACAGTAACATTCAAGTATGTTCAAACTCTGTTAATGTCCATCTTTAGTTGGACTTAACAGTATTAAATCATCTGCGCACAGCAGAAATTTGATCTCAGAGTTGTGAAGCGTAAGACCAGGTGCTGTGGACTGTTCCAACATGGTGGCCAATTCATTAATATAACGTTGAACAGGGCAGGTGATAAACAGCAGTCTTGTCTCACCCCACGTTCTTGAGAAATAAATGATGTGCTCTTGTGTCCAATCTTGATGCTGCACATGTTGTTTGTATACATGGATTTTATTAAGTCGTATGTTTTACCCCCTACGCCACTTTGAAGTAGTTTGTAAAATAAACCAATGTGCCACATTGAATACTTTTTTTGAAGTCAATGACACATGCAAATGTTTTGTTCTTATTTTGATAAACATATTTGTTGACCAGGCTGTGTAGGGTGTATATATGATCTGGTGTGTGATGATTTGGTATGAATCCAATTTGACCTTTGCTCAGGACGTCGTGTTTCGTAAGGAAGTATATCAGCCGAGAATTTATAATGTTGCAGAAAACCTTCCCCAGATGACTGTTCGCACAAATGCCTCTAATGATCAGGGTCAGACTTATCTGCGTTTTTAAATATCGGCGTATGAGACCACGATTCCAGCTGTCTGGGAAGTAACCTACATTCAAGATCAAATTGAATAATTTAAGTATGGCCAACCTAAATTTTTTGCTGTGTCTGTCTGTCTGTCTGTCTGTCTGTCTGTGTCTCTCTCTGTCTCTCTCTCTCTGTCTCTCTCTGCCTGTGTCTGTCTGTCTCTCCCTCCCTCTCTCCCTCTCCCTCTCTCTCTCTCTCTCTGAGTCGGCAGGTGTACTGGTTGCTGGTGGTTTTGGGAACTTCTGTACAGAGGCGACTGATTTCTCCAAACTATTTCCTGGTTTGAGGCCTCATCTGCTCATGTTACCTTTCTGGTTTCGAGTCCCTCTGTTCAGAGACTACATCATGTCTGGAGGTTTGTCTGTCTGTCTGTCTAGTGTGTGTTTCTGTCTGTGTGTAACGTTTCGTGTGTTTACTCAGAGCTGTGACAGGAGCATAATGTAATGGGAAAAACAAGCGCGTGTGAGCGCTCACACACACACACACACACACACAGAGTTGTAGTGACCATTGTCAGTTTCATTAAGTGGAAGCTGTGGGTGGTTTTGGATGGTGTGAGATGGCTCTTCCTCTGCCGCTGGTGTTAACACACCATACTGCCGTGTTGCATGTTTTCAGCCCATTCACGTCACACACCCTCCTCTGCATCACTCCACACCATGGTCCGAGTCATACCGCAGGTGAGGTTTCTTACATACCCCTACTTCCAGGCAGTCAGTGGTTTCCATTCATTTCAGTATGATCTGAAACTCAACTTGCACACTTGAAACTTCTTTGAGTTACACAACCTGTAAAGTCAACATGTAGTCACAGTCATTTTGTGTCAAAGTTGCATGTGTGCAGCTCTCGTGATATTACTTACACAACCATGTTCAGTGTTTACGTCATACTGTGGAAGGATGGTCTTTGGAATGGCTTGATTTGTTTATAACATGGGAAATATTCATGAAACCTCTGACCTTTAACCTGATCTCTGTACAAATGCTCATGTTGGGACATGGGCCTACTGTGTGTCTGTGTTAAAGGTCTGTAATTCATTTGTAATATCTCTATCTCTTTCTGTCGCTCTCTCATTCACTCTCTCTGCCTTGCTCTCCAATTCAAATACAAAAGGGATTTATTGGCATGGAAGCTCGCATTTCCTTTGCCTAAACCAGTCTGAAATTAACCAAGCACATGACATACAGTAAGCAGAGATGAGTAGAACAGACATTACTACAGTACAGACATTACTAGAATACAGACATTACTACAGCACAGACATTACTAGAATACAGACATTACTACAGTACAGACATTACTAGAATACAGACATTACTACAGTACAGACATTACTACAATACAGACATGACTTTAATACAGACATTACTACAGTACAGACATTACTAGAATACAGACATTACTACAGTACAGGCATGACTAGAATACAGACATTACTACAGCACAGACATTACTAGAATACAGACATTACTAGAATACAGACATGACTAGAATACAGACATTACTACAGTACAGACATTGCTAGAATACAGACATTACTAGAATACAGACATTACTACAGTACAGACATTACTAGAATACAGACATTACTAGAATACAGACATTACTACAGTACAGACATTACTACAATACAGACATTACTACAGTACAGGCATGACTAGAATACAGACATTACTACAGTACAGACATTACTACAGCACAGACATGACTACAATACAGACATTACTACAATACAGACATGACTAGATTACAGACATTACTACAGTACAGACATTACTAGAATACAGACATTACTACAGTACAGGCATGACTAGAATACAGACATTACTACAGTACAGACAATACTATAGCACAGACATGACTAGAATACAGACATTACTACAATACAGACATGACTAGAATACAGACATTACTACAATACAGCCATTACTAGAATACAGACATTACTACAGTACAGACATTACTAGAATACAGACATTACTACAGTACAGACATTACTACAGCACAGACATGACTACAATACAGACATTACTACAATACAGACATTACTACAGTACAGACATTACTAGAATACAGACATTACTAGAATACAGACATTACTACAATACAGACATTACTACAGTACAGGCATGACTAGAATACAGACATTACTACAGTACAGACATTACTACAGCACAGACATGACTACAATACAGACATTACTACAATACAGACATGACTAGAATACAGACATTACTACAGTACAGACATTACTAGAATACAGACATTACTACAGTACAGGCATGACTAGAATACAGACATTACTACATTACAGACATTACTAGAATACAGACATGACTAGAATTCAAACATTACTAGAATTCAGACATTACTAGAATACAGACATGACTAGTATACAGACATTACTACAGTACAGGCATGACTAGAATACAGACATTACTACAGTACAGGCATGACTAGAATACAGACATTACTACAGTACAGACATTACTAGAATACAGACATTACTACAGTACAGACATTACTAGAATACAGACATGACTAGAATACAGACATTACTACAGTACAGACATTACTAGAATACAGACATGACTAGAATACAGACATTACTACAGTACAGGCATGACTAGAATACAGACATTACTACAGTACAGACATTACTAGACTACAGACATGACTAGAATACAGACATTACTACAGTACAGACATTACTAGAATACAGACATTACTACAGTACAGGCATGACTAGAATACAGACAGTACTGCAGTACAGACATGACTAGAATACAGACATGACTAGAATACAGACAGTACTGCAGTACAGGCATTACTAGAATACAGACATGACTAGAATTCAGACATTACTAGAATACAGACATTACTAGAATACAGACATTACTACAGTACAGGCATGAATAGAATACAGACATTACTGCAGTACAGGCATGACTAGAATACAGACATTACTGCAGTACAGGCATGACTAGAATACAAACATTGCTGCAATACAGACATTACTACAGTACAGGCATGACTAGAATACAGACATTACTACAGTACAGACATTACTATAGTACAGACATGACTAGAATACAGACATTACTACAGTACAGACATTACTACAGTACAGGCATGACTAGAATACAGAAATTACTACAATACAGACATTACTAGAATACAGACATTACTAGAATACAGACATTACTACATTACAGACATGACTAGAATACAGACATTACTGCAGTACAGGCATGACTAGAATACAGACATTACTAAAGTACAGACATGACTAGAATACAGACATTACTGCAGTACAGGCATGACTAGAATACAGACATTACTACATTACAGACATTACTAGAATACAGACATGACTAGAATTCAGACATTACTAGAATTCAGACATTACTAGAATACAGACATTACTACAGTACAGGCATGAGTAGAATACAGACATTACTACAGTACAGGCATGACTAGAATACAGACATTACTACAGTACAGACATTACTAGAATACAGACATGACTAGAATACAGACATTACTACAGTACAGGCATGACTAGAATACAGACATTACTACATTACAGACATTACTAGAATACAGACATGACTAGAATTCAGACATTACTAGAATTCAGACATTACTAGAATACAGACATTACTACAGTACAGGCATGACTAGAATACAGACATTACTACAGTACAGGCATGACTAGAATACAGACATTACTACAGTACAGACATTACTAGAATACAGACATGACTAGAATACAGACATTACTACAGTACAGGCATGACTAGAATACAGACATTACTACATTACAGACATTACTAGAATACAGACATGACTAGAATTCAGACATTACTAGAATACAGACATTACTACAGTACAGGCATGACTAGAATACAGACATTACTGCAGTACAGGCATGACTAGAATACAGACATTACTACATTACAGACATTACTAGAATACAGACATGACTAGAATTCAGACATTACTAGAATACAGACATTACTACAGTACAGGCATGACTAGAATACAGACATTACTACAGTATAGGCATGACTAGAATACAGACATTACTACAGTAGAGACATTACTAGAATACAGACATGACTAGAATACAGACATTACTACAGTATAGGCATGACTAGAATACAGACATTACTACAGTACAGACATTACTAGAATACAGACATGACTAGAATACAGACATTACTACAGTACAGACATTACTAGAATACAGACATGACTAGAATACAGACATTACTACAGTACAGACATTACTACAGTACAGGCATGACTAGAATACAGACATTACTAGAATACAGACATTACTACAATACAGACATTACTAGAATACAGACATGACTAGAATACAGACATTACTGCAGTACAGGCATTACTAGAATACAGACATGACTAGAATACAGACATTACTACAGTACAGACATTACTAGAATACAGACATGACTAGAATACAGACATTACTAGAATACAGACATGACTAGAATACAGACATTACTACAGTACAGACATTACTAGAATACAGACATTACTACAGTACAGGCATGACTAGAATACAGACATTACTACGGTACAGGCATGACTAGAATACCGACATGACTAGAATACAGACATTACTAGAATTCAGACATTACTAGAATACAGACATTACTACAGTACAGGCATTACTACAGTACAGGCATGACTACAGTACAGGCATGACTAGAATACAGACATTACTACAGTACATACATGGCTAGAATACAGACATTACTACATTACAGACATTACTAGAATACAGACATGACTAGAATACAGACATGGCTAGAATACAGACATTACTAGAATACAGACATTACTAGAATACAGACATTACTAGAATTCAGACATTACTAGAATACAGACATTACTACAGTACAGGCATGACTAGAATATAGACATTACTACAGTACAGGCATGAGTAGAATACAGACATTACTACATTACAGGCATGAGTAGAATACAGACATTACTACAGTACAGGCATGACTAGAATATAGACATGACTAGAATTCAGACATTACTAGAATACAGACATTACGACAGTACAGACATGGCTAGAATACAGACATGACTAGAATACAGACATTACTACATACAGACATTACTAGAATACAGACATTACCATAGTACAGATATTACTAGAGTACAGACATTACTAGAATACAGAGGTGACTAGAATACAGACATTACTATAGTACAGATATTACTAGAATACAGACATTACTAGAATACAGACATTACTAGAATACAGACATTACCATAGTACAGATATTACTAGAATACAGACATTACCATAGTACAAATATTACTAGAATACAGACATTACTATAGTACAGACATTACTAGAATACAGACATTACCATAGTACAGATATTACTAGAATACAGACATTACTATAGTACAGACATTACTAGAATACAGACATTACCATAGTACAGATATTACTAGAATACAGACATTACTACAGTACAGACATGACTAGAATACAGACGTGTGTAAACACGATGTCTCAGACGGCAACATTTTAGTCGCCATGTAAATACAAATAGCTTAATGTAACTTAAAAGAAAAACAAGAACTGTGATCCCGCTGTTAACGCATTATCTATCTGTCTGTCTGTCTGTCTGTCTATTCCGCTTCTGGTGTGGGAAGATGGCTATGCAGCAGTTGTGGCTAGATGTGGTATAGCCACGGACGGAAGTGATGCAAAATCTCACTGGGTGTATTTCGTTGCTATGGCGACTGCTAGCCTAGCTAACCTCCTGAGCTAGCATTTGCAGCGGCCTCACCCAGTACCGTCCATGCAGTGTGATTGTCTACGTCTACATCTAACTTTTGTCTTCTTTTGAGGGTTGGGAGAGCTGGCACCAGATTGGCTGGGAGAGTGGGGCAGGCTAAGCTAACTGCTAGCCCATGCGGACTGGCAGTTCCAATAACACCGAGGGATGTCTGATGATGGCCTCACTTTGTGTTGACTGTGGTGTTTTTGATGCCATCGTGAGGAGTGTGGGGAGGTGTGTCGAGGGTGTCTGGCTGGGAGAGCTTGGTCTGCTACGTCCAGTGGGCCCGGGGACCACGGCTCCTGCCTGGAGGTGCGCGTGAGTCGAAACGCTGAGGGCAGTCTGACAGGAAGCAGGGCGGGCTAAGCTAACTGCTCGCCCATGCAGACCAACAGTTCCAACCGTCATCCTTGCTGGTGTTGTTCCCTTGGACAGTGATTTTTTTTTGTTTAGTTTGGATATGTGTCAGTTTGGATATGTGTGTTAGTTTGGATATATGTCTTAGTTTGGACATGTGTGTTCTTGTAGTTTTTGGATGTGCTTTTGTCTTTGTGTTGTACTGTTGTGGGCTGGGGGAAACACCATTTCATTTAATTTCATGTACACAAGTGCATGAAGTGAAATGACAAAGTGTTCCTGATTCCTGATCTATCTGTCTGTCTCTCTGTCTAGTATCTGTGCGTGTGTGTATATATATATATATATATATATATATATATATATATATATATATATAGTTGTGTGTGTGTGTGTGTGTGTGTGTGTGTGTATATAAGTATATATGTACTTCCATACATGAAATGATATGAAACTTAGTTTCCCCTAGCCCACAGCAGTGCAACACAACAAAAACATATCCAAACACTACAAGAACTTCAAGAACTAACTCGCATCTAACACATATGTATAACATGTATGTTTAACACATCTGTCTAACACATATATCTAACACATATGTATAACACGTATGTTTAACACATCTGTCTAACACATATATCTAACACATATGTATAACACGTATGTTTAACACATCTGTCTAACACATATCTTGTGGCAGGATGAGGAAAAACACAGGAGACCAAGGCGAGTTTGATGTTTATTCCTCAGCTCCAAAACCAAACTACAGCAGGAACAACCCTGCACCAGCAAGCCCGGGAACGTAAACCACGCTCCAGCTCACAATCCTGCTGGGTGAGAGGCATAGCCCCTAGTGTCCGCCACACAGCCCCCCCCCCCGAACACCCAGAAGGGACTCCTGGAAAGAAAATCAGTTTCTCACTGGAGGCTTAAGCAGCCTGCCATAACGGCTGCGCTGTCCCTCAGCCGAAACAGTAGGTGAAACACAGTCCAAAGCCGGCTGAGAAGCAGAACGCTGAACCCGTGAAGACACTGCCGGGGTCCTGGAAGGAGGACGACCCCGACGGGGAACCTGGGCCGGAAACACAACTTCGCCTGCCACCCTGTGCGCCGGTTTAAGCCTATCAAGCGTGACACGTTCCCTACGCCCACCCATATCTAGCAGAAAACCCTTAGGACCCGTCTCAAGAACCCGAAATGGGCCATCGTATGGGGGTTGGAGGGGCGAGCGGTGAGCATCATGCCGTACAAAAACAAAACGAGCCGACATGAGCTCCGCAGGCACGAACGACCGCGGAATACAGTGGTGAACGGGGCCTGGAACCCGAGTGCTGTCGGACAAAAAAGGATAAACGGCCGGAGAGGGTCGCGGAGCGGAACTCCCAGGCAAAAATTCCCCAGGGACGCGGAGCGGCTGACCGAGCACCAGCTCAGCGGGCGAAGTGTCGAGGTCCTCCTTAGGAGCCGAACGCAACCCGAGCATAACCCAAGGTAAACGATCCACCCAGTTACCATCTGAGAGCGCAGCGCTGCCTTGAGCGACCGGTGAAAACGTTCACACAAGCCGTTAGCCTGAGGGTGGTACGCGGTAGTGCGGTGTACCTGCACACCCAAGGATCGCGCAAGCGCCGACCAGAGCTCTGACACGAACTGGGGGCCCCTGTCTGAGGCGATATCTGACGGAGTGCCGAAACGGGCGACCCAGGAGGAAGGAAACGCAGGTGCAACGTCCGAGGATGTTGTGGAGGACAGAGGGACAGCCTCTGGCCACCTGGTGGTCCGATCTATCATTGTGAGCAGGTGCGTAAAACCCTGTGAAGAAGGTAGAGGGCCCACCAGGTCCACATGCACGTGGTCGAAACGTCTGGCCGGGATCGGAAACGGTTCGAGGGGCGATTTAGTGTGCTGGTGGACCTTAGCGCGCTGGCACGTTACACATGCAGCTGCCCACCCCTTGATGTCCTTGCGGAGGCCAGGCTAGACGAACTTGGAACCGACCAACTTCACCGACGCCCGAACTCCAGGGTGCGAGAGGGAGTGAATTGAATCGAAAACTCGACGGCGCCAGGCCACTGGAACAACGGGGCGGGGACGGCCGGTGGAGACATCGCAGAGGAGGGCAGGACTGCCTTCCTGCATCACAGCGTCCTCTAGCTTGAGACCGGTACGCGTTGACCTAAGGGCAAGGACGTCGGGGTCGCTGCGCTGGTCGGCAGCCATGGCGGAGAAATCCACACCGAGGTGCACAGGACACACAAGCACACGCGACAGACAATCAGTAACAGGGTTGGACTTCCCGGCCACATGCTGAACGTCTGTTGTGAACTCGGAAATTGCCGCTAGGTGGCGCTGCTGACGAGCAGACCACGGCTCAGTCACCTTGGACATGGCGAAAGTAAGCGGTTTATGATCCACATAAGCCGTGAATGGGCGACCCTCCAGCAGGAAGCGGAAATGCCGGGTTGCAAGGTGCAGTGCCAGCAACTCCCGGTCAGAAACGCTGTACTTGCAACTGCGAGATAGCGAGCGGCTGCCACGCATTCACCACACGCTGTTCAACCACAGCCCCCACGGCTATGTCAGATGCATCGGTTGTTAAAGCTATGGACGCCGTGGGTGTGGGATGGGCGAGGAGGGCAGCGTTAGCCAGGGCGCACTTAGCTCCGTCAAAGGCCTGGACCTGTTCGGGAGTCCAGTCGACAGGGTCGTTAGCCTTCTTAAGCCGCAGGGCTTCGTAAAGTGGCTGAAGGAGGTGGGCAGCGCGAGGGAGGAAACGGTTATAGAAATTCACCATGCCTAAGAATTCCTGCAATGCCTTAACAGAGACCGGGCGGGGAAATTCCGCCACCGCTTGCACCTTAGAAGGCAACGGGACCGCGCCTTGCGGCGAAATGCAGTGACCCAAGAAGTCAATCACCGGCAATCCAAACTGACACTTGGCCGGGTTGACTATCAGGCCGTGTTCGTCCAGACGACGGAAAACCTGTTTCAGGTGCGCCAGGTGCTCGTCAGCTGATGGACTGGCCACTGATATGTCGTCGAGATAAACGAACATGAAAGCAAGGTCACGCAACACCGAGTCCATCAGCCTCTGAGAGGTTTGCGCTGCCCCCTTCAAGCCAAAAGGCATGCGCATGAACTCAAAAAGCCCAAACGGGGTGATCACTGCGGTCTTGGGCACGTCCTCTGCGCGCACGGGAACCTGATGATAGCCACGCACCAGGTCCACCTTAGAGAAGATAGTGGTACCTGCCAGGCGTATGGAAAAGTCCTGTATGTGTGGGATGGGATAGCGGTCATTGGCGGTGACGTTGTTCAGGCGGCGAAAATCGCCGCAAGGCCGCCACGACCCATCCGCCTTGGGCACCATGTGAAGCGGCGAGGCCCACGGGCTGTTGGAACGCCTCACTATACCCAGACGCTCCATGATGGCGAACTCCTCCTTAGCTATAGCCAATTTTACTGTGTTGAGGCGCCGCGCGCGCCCTGTGTTTAGTAACCGCGGTGGAAAGGCAGGTGTAGTCACCGATGGAAAATCTGCCAGCAAACGCTGAAAAACATCCCCTGACGCTAAAAAGTTAGCGTGTGTTAACGGCCCGGCTCCCCCTGTCTCGCACGGAACAGTGGCGAAAGACACAGCAACAATTAAACGGCAGTTTGCAACATCAACCAGCAGACCATTAGCACACAGAACATCCACGCCGATAATAGGAACAGTAATGGCGGCCACTACAAAATCCCACTCAAAATGGCGCCCGTGGAAGCAAACAGTCACCAACCTTGTGCCAAACGTCGCAATGGATAAACCGTTAGCTGCACTTACCTGTGGGCCACCGCCTTCGGCCGACCTGTCTGTCTTAGCAGGAGTGAGTAGGCTCTTTTGCGAGCCTGAGTCCACCAGAAACCGTCTTCCTGACATCGTGTCCTTAATGAAGAGCAGCTCACTACGTCCGCCAGCGCCCACAGCTGCTACTGAGCGCTGGCCCTGGAGTTTCCCGCCGTCTCAAACGTGCACGGAGGGACGCAGCGCCTCGCCTTGCCGCCAAACCGCGCCATCTCCAGGCAGTCACTCCAGCCACCACTGCCGGGTCCGCATCCTCCGACACCGGCTGCAGAGGCTCCGGTGCCACACTCTGCACAGAGAACCGTCTGGTAGCCAGCAGGACCCGATCGGCCTCCTCAGCCAAACCTCGGCAGTCACCAGCAGCCAGACACGGGGAGTTAGCCAAAGCTGCGCGCACAGGAGACGGGAGCTGGCGCAGGAAAACGTGCGGGAAAAGGAAGCCACCTTCGTCCGAGCCTAGCAGCGACAGCATATTGTCCATGAGATCCACAGCCGTCCCGTCGCCCAAACCGTATAGGGAAAGGATCCTATCTGCCCTCTCTGCGGCAGATAGGCTGTACCTCCGGAGCAGAAGATGTTTGAGGGCGACGTATTTATCGTGTTGCGGAGGGGCGCGCAACAGCTGCATGGCCCGGCGTGTGGACTGCTGGTCCAGCGCAGCGACGACCAAATGGTATCTGGAGTCGTCCGCGGAGATTCCACGCAGGTGAAACAGCGCCTCGACATGCTGGAACCACGAAGCCGGGTCGCTCTGCCAGAACTCTGGGAGCTTCACAGCCGGCTGTGAGAGTTGGTGCGGCGTGGCCGAAGATGATTCACACTCTTCTTCTGCTCCAAACATGTTCAATTCGGGGTCACCAATGTGGCAGGATGAGGAAAAACACATGAGACCAAGGCGAGTTTGATGTTTATTCCTCAACTCCAAAAACCAACTGCAGCAGGAACAACCCTGCACCGGAGAGCCGGGGAACGTAAACCACGCCCCCAGCTCACAGTCCTGCTGGGTGAGAGGCATAGCCCCTAGTGGCCGCCACAATCTAACACATATGTCTAACACATCTGTCTAACATATCTGTCTAACACATATATCTAACACATATGTCTAACACGTATGTTTAACACATATGTATAACACGTATGTTTAACACATATGTCTAACACATATATCTAACACATATGTCTAACACGTGTCTAACAAACATGTCTAACATGTATGTCCAACATGTGTGTAACACATATGTCTAACACATATATGTAACACATGTCTAACATATCTAACATATATGTCTAACATGTATGTCCAACATGTGTGTAACACATATGTCTAACAAATATATGTAACACATATGTCTAACACATATATGTAACACATATGCCTAACATATCTAACATATATGTCTAACATGTATGTCCAACATGTGTGTAACACATATGTCTAACACATATATCTAACACATATGTCTAACACATATCTAACACATATGTCTAACACGTGTCTAACAAACATGTCTAACATGTATGTCCAACATGTGTGTAACACATATGTCTAACACATATCTAACATATATGTCTAACATGTATGTCCAACATGTGTGTAACACATATGTCTAACACATATATCTAACACATGTCTAACATGTATGTCCAACAACACATATATCTAACACATATGTCTAACATGTATGTCCAACACATGTCTAACACGTGTCTAACAAACATGTCTAACATGTATATCTAACACATCTAACACTTATGTATAACACATATGCCTAACATGTTAGCCTAGCACATATGTCTAACACATATCTCTAACATGTCTAACACATATGTCTAACAGTTTAGCCTAGCACATATGTCTAACACATATGTCTAACACATATCTCTAACATGTCTAACACATATCTCTAACATGTCTAACACATATGTCTAACAGTTTAGCCTAGCACATATGTCTAACACATATGTCTAACACATATCTCTAACATGTCTAACACATATCTCTAACATGTCTAACACATATGTCTAACAGTTTAGCCCTAGCACATATGTCTAACACATATGTCTAACACGTATGTCTAACAAACATGGCCAACATGTATATCTAACATGTATGTCTAACGTATATCTAACACATCTAACACTTATGTATAACACATATGTCTAACATGTTAGCCTAGCACATATGTCTAACATGTCTAACACATATGTCTAACACGTATGTCTAACAAACATGTCTAACATGTATATCTAACATGTATGTCTAACGTATATCTAACACATCTAACACTTATGTATAACACATATGTCTAACATGTTAGCCTAGCACATATGTCTAACACATATCTCTAACATGTCTAACACATATCTCTAACATGTCTAACACATATATGTCTAACAGTTTAGCCTAGCACATATGTCTAACACATATGTCTAACACGTATGTCTAACAAACATGTCTAACATGTATATCTAACATGTATGTCTAACGCATATCTAACACATCTAACACTTATGTATAACACATGTCTAACATGTTAGCCTAGCACATATGTCTAACACATATGTATAACATGTCTAACATGTATGTCTAACATGTGTCTAACAAACATGTCTAACATGTATATCTAACATGTATGTCTAACATATATCTAACACGTCTAACACTTATGTATAACACATATGCCTAACATGTTAGCCTAGCACATATGTCTAACATGTATGTCTGACATATGTCTAACACATATCTAACACACATATCTAACACATGTCTAACACATATGGCCAAGCTAAAAAAAAAAAAGAAGTTCACTGTCCAGGGGAACGAATGCCAGCCAGGATGACTCTGAACATCAGGTCTGCAGGAGTTAGCAGTTAGCTTAGCCTGCCGCGCTTCCGTATCCTGTCAGACCGCCCTCGGTGTTACCGCTTCGGGCACAGCTCCAGGCAGGGCCGTGGTCTCTGGGCCCACAGGACACTGCAGACCAAGCTCTCCTAGCCGATCCAGCTCTCCCAGCCATCAAATGAAGACAACTTAGACGCAGATGTGGACAAAGACACTGAATGGGCGGTACTGGGTGAGGCCGCCGCAAATGTAAATTCGCGCCACCATCTTGCCACACCGGTACTGGATGAGGCTGCTCAAAACTTGAAATTGCGCCACCATCTTCGATGTATATATTCAAGGATAACTTCAACATTGTTCACTTTTTAGGATTACAAGGTGCCCAGGCCAGCAGTCCTCACTCAGGTTCAGTGTTATTCCCAGGTGTCAGTTTGGATCCACCAGTAGAGAAACGACCTTTAAGTTGGTTCTTTTGGATTACAAGGTGCCCAGGCCAGCAGTCCTCACTCAGGTTCAGTGTTATTCCTAGGTGTCAGTTTGGATCCACCAGTAGAGAAACGATCTTTCAGTTGGTTCCTGTGTGACTCCTGGGTTCAGAGTACCGTTTCAGGTCCTTTGATCCAAAAACACGTTTTTAATGTGCTGTATAACATGTTAAAGTTGGTATGATCCTCTTGATGTACTTGTAAAGTAGCGAGGATACTAACCCTGGGTATGTGACTCCAGGGTTAGTATTCCACTTAGGGTTAGTATTCCACTTAGCGTTAGTATTCCACTTAGCGTTAGTATTCTACTTAGGGTTAGTATTCCACTTAGGGTTAGTATTCCACTTTAAGGGTTAGTATTCCACTTTAAGGGTACTTTTATTTTAGTTTTACAACAAATGTTTCGGAAGCTCATGCAAGCGTGAGCTCTCTCTCCAGCGTGTCTGTCTCGGTGTCTCTCTCTCCAGGACTGGTCTCCAGTGAGAAGTCCAGTCTGTCTTATCTGGTGTCTCGTCCTGAAGGTGGTAATGTTGCTGTTATTGCTGTAGGAGGCGCTCCGGAGGCACTGGATGCACGACCTGGTGCACTTGCACTTCAGGTACACACACACACACACACACACACACACACACACACACACACACACACAACTCAGCTCAGTCGTTATTAATAGCCACACACTCCCCACTCCCCCAACATGTCCCTGTCATGGTGTGTGATGTGGCCTCTCCCGTCCCCTGATTGGTGGTTTAGTTTACCTGCGTCCGTGTGCCTGAATGGCCCTGATGGCCCGGCTTCACTCACCTCCCCTTTCCCGTTTTGGCTGTCTGGTTTCTGCCCTGTCTTGTGCACCTGCGCCCAATCTCCCTGATTGGCCTCCACTCGGTATAAATGCCCCTTAGTTGCTCTGCTCTTTGTCAGTTTGTCTCGCACACCCACGGAGACACACTGAGACACACTGAGACTTTTGTCGCCAGAGTGCTGCGTGTGTTGTCAGCTTTCCTCGCTGTCTGTACCTGCTACTTGTCAGTTTCTTGTAATAAAAGAGTTGTCTGAACCGGTTGCCTCCACCGTCTGCACCTGGGTGCTCTCCCTGCCCCTTTCAGGACAGTTCCCACACCAACACAAGTTGTGTTTCACTGACTTTTTATTCAAAAAAGTAAAATATTCTGCCTGCGTCAGTATTCAGCCCCTGGTGTCTGAAAGCTCCACGTTTACACACATGACAAATTACTCCTAAAACGAATCCGGGATAACACAACTGGACATAACTAGTGTGTACCTGTAAGATGTGACAGTAACGGTCTCATTTGTGGGTATAAAAGCACTCTGGGTAAAGTTCATTAGCCGGGCGTGACCTCCATCAGAAAACGAAGACAAAGCAGCAGAATACTGAAGTAAGCGTCAGGCATCAGGAACACCTTATTTGTCATCTCACCTCATGTACTTGCACAATTAAATGGAAGGAAATGACTTTCCCCCGGCCCACAGCAGTGCAACATACACACAACAACACATTCAGGAACTACAACAACACACATGTTCCAACTAACACCCATATCCAAACCAAACAACAACAAAAAATCACTGTCCAAGGGAACGAATGCCAGCCAGGATGACTTTTGGAACCGCTGGTCTGCATGGGCTAGCAGTTAGCCTAGCCTGCCCCGATTACACATCCTGTCAGACCCCCTCCGTGTTTCCTCATCGGGCGCAGCTCCAGATGGGCTTTGGTCCTGTGGTAACCGGACGAAGCAGACCAAACCCTCCTAGCTGATCCAGCACCATGTCTCCCAGACAGACACCCTTGACACACCTCCCCACTAGGGTTGCCAACTCCTTGAAATGGAAATAAGGAACAGGGGACAGGGACGGGGGTTGGATGGACAGGGTGGCGCGGGCATAACAAATATAATGTGCCTTACACTAATATATATATATATAATAATTAGGAACGATTCCATATCTTAAGGAACGGTTGGCAACCCTACTCCCCACACTCCACACGACGATGCCAAAAACACCAGACAACACCATGTGAGGCCGCCGCCAGACCGCCCTCAGTGTTATTGGAACTGCCGGTCTGCATGGGCTTGCAGTTAGCTTAGCCTACCCCACTTCCGCGTCCTGTCAGACCACCCTCTGTGTTACCTGCTTGGGTGCAGCTCCAGGCAAGGCTGCGATCCCTGGGCCCACAGGGCAGCAGACCAAGGTCTCGCAGCCGATCCAGTGCCAGCGCTCCCAACCAACAAACGAACACAAAAATTTAGAGGCAGACGTGGACAAAGACACTGCATCAACGGTGCTGGGTGAGGCTGCTGCAAATGTGAATTCATGCCACCATCCTCCCACACCAGAAGCAGACAGAGAGACAAATTTATTAAAAAGCAGAAGGAGGAAAAGGGATATAAAACAATATCCAAGTGTTTGGATGTCCCATGGAACACTGTTGTGTCCATTGTCAGTAAGTGGAAGCTGCATCACACCACCCAGACACTTTGTAGGACAGGCCGTCCCTCAAAGCTATGTGTCCAAGCAAGACGTTGGCTGGTGAGGAAAGCCACACATGATCCTGCAATCACTTTGAAGGAGCTCCAAAGGTCAGTGGCTGAAACTGGAGTAAATGTGCATGAGTCAACCTTATCACGGCTCTCCATAAATCTGGCCTGTATGGGAGGGTGGCAAGACAGAAGCTGTTTCTCAAAACTATGCATATAAAAGCCCGCTCAGAGTTTGCTACCAAGCATGAGAGAGACCCAGTTAGGACGTGGGTAAAGGTTTTGTGGTCAGATGAGACGAAAGCTGAGCTTTTTGGCCAAAACTCAAAAGTTTTATGTGTGGCACGCACCTAACACTGCTCATGCCCTAAAAATCACCCTCCTTACAGTGAAGCATGGTGGCAGCAGCATAATGCTATGGGGTTGCTTTTCAGCTGCAGACACTGGGAACCTTATTCACATTGAGGGAAGAATGGATGGCGCTAAATACAGGGACATATTGGAAGAAAACTTGTTGCAGTCTGCCATAAAACTGAAGCTTGGGAGAAGGTTCACCTTCCAGCAGGACAATGATCCTAGGCACAAGGCTAAAGCAACAATGGCATGGCTCATCAACAACAAGGTGAAGGTTTTGGTGTGGCCAAGTCAAAGTCCGGACCTCAACCCCATTCAGAATTTATGGGACAGACTGAAAATCGCAGTCCAGAGGCGCCATCCCACCAAACTGCATGACCTGTTATTGCAGCAAAAGGGTACTGTACAAAGTATTGATATGTGGGGGATGAATACTTATACAAGCACAATATTTTGGTTTTTGATTTATTAATAAAAAGTCAGTGAAACATAACTTATTTTGGCTTTGGGAACATGCTGTTAGAGCTTTTGGCTTCACAACAATAATGTTGTTCAGGAACAGATGTGTGAGTATCTTTTATCATCCAGAAATTACTGATGACCGTCAACGGGGTTGAATTCTTTTGCAAGGCACTGTACACGTTTTCAAACACACACACAGCCATACACAGCCATCAAAAAGACATGTATGTTAGGGTTGATACTCCTGTCTGTGTCCCTGACCGAGGCAATAGGAAAAGAACTAGAGTTGGTCCCTGGGTGCTGCAGCTGTCCACTGCTCGTATACAGTAGGATGGGTTAAATGCAGAGAACACATTTCGTTGTAACTGAACACCATCCGATGCTGCCTAGCTACGTTCTCCCCTGTCACCACCTTGCAGTCTCCAATCCCATTCAGATTGCGCCTCCTACATAAGATATAGTCCACCTGTGTGCTCTTTCCTCCACTCTTGTACATCACCCTGTGTTCCTCCCTCTTCTTGAAATATGTATTCACCACAGCCATTTCCATCCTTTTCGCAAAATCCACCACCATCTGTCCTTCCACATTCTTCTCCTTGACACCATACCTTCCCATCACCTCCTCGTCACCTCTGTTCCCTTCACCAACATGCCCACTTGAAGTCCGCTCCAATCACCACTCTCTCCTCCTTGGCTACCCTCTACACCACTTCATCCAACTCACTCCAGAATTCTCTGTCTCTTCCAACTCACACCCAACTTGTGGGCCATATGCGCTGATAACATTCATCATTACACCTTCGATTTCCAGCTTCATACTCTTCACTCTGTCTGACACTCTCTTCACCTGCAGGACACTTTTGACATACTCTTCCTTCAGAATTACCCCTACCCCATTTCTCCTCCCATTCGCACCATGGTAGAAGAGTTTGAACCCACCTCCGATGCTCCTGGCCTTACTCCCCTTCCACCTGGTCTCTTGCACACAGTATACCTACCTTTCTTCTCTCCATCATATCAGCCCGTTCTCTCCCTTTACCAGTCATAGTGCCAACTTTCAAAGTTCAGACTCTCACCTCCACAGTCCTACCCTTTCTCCTCTCTCACTGTCTCTTCACATGCCTTCCTCCTCTCCTTCGCCCAACAGTAGCATAGTTTCCACTGGCACGTTGCGGCCAACAGTACTGGTGGTGGTCGTTGGTAACCCGGCTCTCGACTGATCTGGTATGGAAATCTGATTTATGATCCTTATATTTGATTTGGCAAAGATTTTACACCGGATGCCCTTCCTGACGCAACCCTCTCCGTTTATCTAGGCTTTGGACCGGCACTAAGAATGTACTGGCCTGTGCATCCTCAGTGGTTTGGTTTGAAATTCTAGTCAATGGTCACGCATATTTGCATATGAAACTGGTCATTGGTTTTGGTCATTATGCAACTGTATTGTTTATAAGGGCGGGGATACCTGCAGTCAGTTCAGACGGAAGCAGTCACTTAGATGAGGATGATGAAACTTTTCTGTCAATAAACGTTGTGTCGTGATGAACTGATTCAACTTTCTTCGATTTTCCCACCTGGATTATTGAGCATGCATCAAGACACGCTGTCATATGCTTTCTCTAAATCTACAAAGACACAACGTAACTCCTTCTGACCTTCTCTATGCTTCTCCATCAACATTCTCAAAGCAAACATCACATCTGTGGTGCTCTTTCATGGCATAAAACCATGCTTGCTGATCATCACCTCTCCTCTTAACCTAGCTTCTATTACTCTTTCCCATATCTTCATGCTGTGGCTGATCAACTTTATACCTCTGTAGTTGTTACAGTTCTGCACATCGCCCTTGTTCTTGAAAATCGGTACCAGTATGCTTCTTCTCCACTCCTCAGGCATCCTCTCACTTTACAAGATTGTGTTAAACAGTCTAGTTAAAAACCCCACTGCCATCTCTCCTAAACACCTCCATGCCTCCACAGGTATGTCATCTGGGCTAACTGCATTTCTATTCTTCATCCTCTTCATAGCTGCCCTCACTTCCTCCTTGCTAATCCACCACACTTCCTGATTCACTATCCCAACATCATCCAACCTTCTCTCATTTTCTTCATTCATCAGCCCCTCAAAGTACTACTTCCACCTTCTCAGCACACTCTCCTCGCCTTTCAGCACATTTCCATCTCTATCCTTGATCACTCCTAACTTGCTGCACATCCTTCCCAGCTTGATCCCTCTGTCTAGCCATTCGGTACAAGTCCTTTTCTCCTTCCTTAGTGTCTAACCTATCATACAACACACCATACACCTTTTCTTTTGCCTTTGCCACCTCTCTGTTTACTTTACGCTAAATCTCCTTGTACTCCTGTCTACTTTCTTCATCTCTCTGACTATCCCACTTCTTCTTTGCCAACCTCTTCCTCTGTATACTTTGCTGTACTTCCTCATCCCACCACAAGTCCCCTTGTCTTCCTTCCTCTGTCCTGATGGCACCCCAAGTACCTTCCTAGCTGTCTCCCTCACTATTTCTGCAGTGCTTGCCCAGCCATCCGGCAACTCTTCACTACCACCCAGTGCCTGTCTTACCTCCTGCCTGAACTCCACACAACAGTCTTCCTTCTTCAGCTTCCACCATTTGATCTTCGGCTCTGCCTTCACTCGCTTCCTCTTCTTGGTCTCCAAAGTCATCCTACAGACAACTATCCAATGCTGCCTAGCTACGTTCTCCCGTCACGACCTTGCAGTCGCAAAAGGTTCAGAGGATCGCACCCCCTACGCAAGATATAGCCCACCTGTGTGCACTTCTCTTCACTCTTGTACGTCACCCTGTGTTCCTACTTCACCTTGAAATGTGTATTCACCACAGCCATTTCCATCCTTTTAGCAAAACGTGTGCCTTCTGTTGGGTACCCCTTCCAAAAGAAAGTATAGCCACTGCTTGCTTCACTTAGAGATATTTTTCTGAGGAATCTATTCTCAATAAGGGCAGCGACATCGATTTTGTATCATTTTTGCTCTGTTGCGATCAGTGCAGTCTGACGTTCAGGCCTGTCTGTACCATGACTAGAGTGCAGGAGAGTTCTCATATTCCATGCTGAAAGCTGTTAGGGGAATGTGCTTTACTTTTCTATTGTGTTTTTGACCACAAGTGGAGTGTCCTGATAGGTGCGGTAGCCTACCTTGGAACGTTTTGAGTGGACAATGTTTGGGCCATCTTTTCTAGGCCTTTCCCTGTTCTGGATGAGCAATGTGTTCCCTGAAGAGGGCTACTCAGACACACACGGGTCTGCCGAAAGCAGCTGCCACTCAGTCCCAGCTGCTAGCAGGTTAAGTGCAATGTGAGTGCAGGCCAGTGGGGCAACCATGCCTAGTGTTGGTATGCCCATAGTGCAAGCACGTGACAGGCCAGAAAAAGGACATTGCAGTAATCTAATGGGGAAGAAACACGAGCATGGAAAATATGATGTTGGTTAATAAAAGTGTAAAGGTTAAGGGGATTTCAGTTTATATCAGCCTGTGTTTTATAAGTACGTTTGTTAATAGCTGAATATAGTTTGTTAATATGATGCAGGTTAATGTAATCAGTTCATATCAGCATGTGGTTTATTGTTGTTAATTACATTTAATGTATTAATGGATCTTTTCAGGTCTCAAACAGGAAAGGCTTCATCAAACTGGCACTCAAACATGGGTAGGTAAATCCCAACAGAAGAGGGCGTTCTACTTTGTCTCAGATTTAAATCCAAAGGAGTTGAATCAAGTGCAAGTGGACTTGATATATATCCATGAAGACATTTCGCCTCTCATCCAAGAGGCTTCCTCAGTTCGTGCCTTTCTGACTAGACTGTCTAGTCAGAAAGGCTACATATATATACCAAGTCCAGTTGCACTTGATTCAACTCCTGTGGATAACCATGACCTGGATGAATGAGAACATTCACAGTCAGATTTAAAGTGATTGAATTTACATTAAATCATTTTTAGCAAAGATAATGTGTAATCACTTATGTCTGTATAATGGAGTCGATTTAGCAGAAGGTGTTAATTTAATATATATGTGTGTGTGTGTGTGTGTGTGTGTGTGTGTTTTTTCCTGGGAATTTTTTTAGAGTTTAGGGGGTGCCGACATGGCATGTTGGAATAAAATGTTCAGGTTATGTTGTGTTTAACATCAAATAAAGTAAATGTCCTTGTTTGAATTATTATTATTTTCTTTATTAAATGAGACCAGTGGCTCCAGTGTAACTTCCTGTGGCTGGCATGTTGCTCCTAAACATCAGGGGGGGGGGGGGGCGCCCCCTCCTCCTCCTCCTCCTCCTCAGTGTTGTGTTAAACCCTTGGGGGGCTCCTCAGTGTTGTGTTAAACATCACGGGGGGGACTCCTCAGTGTTGTGTTAAACATTGGGGGGGGTCCCCAGTGTTGTGTTAAACATCGGGGGGCCGTTCTGGTGGCCGAGCGGAATAAACTGCCGTTCTTGCACCCCGCTCGTCACGTGGCTGGGAGGTTCGTATCCCAGACTCGCCGTAACCGCTCACGGCCAGAGCGTCCACGGGGTCAGGCCTTCATTAGGCCACCCTTACCCGAGGGATAGTGGGTGTAGATTGGTGTAGTGTTCGGGAACTCGTCGTTCTCCAGCGACCCCTCTGGCCCACCCGGGCGCCTGCAGCCAAGCCGCTGAAAGCATTCTCCCTACGCCTCCTTCGCGGCCTGAAGGAGATGCAATCCATGTGAGGCTTCAGCGTGTAAGATAGGAAGAGGCTAGTTCCCATCGATGCAGAGCACGGTCAACTGAGCATGCGCAAGTACTCGTTGCCTCCGTTTGGGTAGGTTAAGGTTAGGGTTAGGGCGGGGTTAGGGTTAAAGTTAGCTAATCAGACGCAGAGTAGGGGTGGGTCTTCCTACAATCCTAGCGCCTGGATGCTACGCGGGGCGTGTGGAGGTGTGGTAGAGGCATTTCGCGCATGCTCAGTTGACTGTTCTCTACTCCATTTCCGTTCTCTGCATCGATGGGAACTAGCCTCTACTGTGTGAAATAGCGAGAGCAGTGACACGACTTTGAAGGAAGCTGGTGTGATGACTATCTCCTTCCTGTGGAAACGTGAGCCAGGGGGGTTTGTTCCACAAGAGTTCAAGCCATATGCCGTTGGGTTAATCGGGTGGGATAAGGGGAAAAAACTAGAAATAAAATAAAAAAAACACCGAGGGGGGGGGGGCTCCTCAGTGTTGTGTTAAACATGGGGGGGGGGACTCCTCAGCGTTGTGTTAAACCCCGGGGGGGGGGCTCCATAGTGTTGTGTTAAACGTGTGGGGGGGGCTCCTCAGTGTTGTTTTAAACGTCACGGGGGGGACTCCTCAGTGTTGTGTTAAACATGGAGGGGGCTCCTCAGTGTTGTGTTAAACCCCGGGGGGGCTCCTTAGTGTTGCGTTAAATGTCACGGGGGGGACTCCTCAGTGTTGTGTTAAACATGGAGGGGGCTCCTCAGTGTTGTGTTAAACCCCGGGGGGGGACTCCTCAGTGTTGTGTTAAACCCTGGGGGGGGCTCCTCAGTGTTGTATTAAACCCTGGGGGGGCTCCTCCGTGTTGTTTTAAACATGGGGGGGCTCAGTGTTGTGTTCGCACTGCAACTCATGCATCCATCTTACAAGAGTGATGCTTGTTCTTTTTAAGTCGTACTCTTTTCAGTGCTCTAGCGTGCACCAAAGTTGAACAGTTAAATCTCTCTCTCTCTCTCTCTCTCTCTCTCTCTCTGTCTCTCTCTCTCTCTCTCTCTCTCTCTCTCTCTCTCTCTCTCTCTCTCTCTCTCTCTCTCTCTCTCTCTCTCTCTCTCTCTCTCTCTCTCTCTCTATATATATATATATAATACACTTATATATATATATAATACACGTATATATATATGTAAGGGGTGTATGTTTATGTAGGGGTAAATGCACCCCTGTGTATGAAAGATGAAACCGGTGTATTATACCCCTACATAAACATATACCGCTTTTATATACAAGGGTATGGTACCCCTGTATATAAAAGGGCTATATAGTTATGTAGGGGTATATGTACCCCGGTATGCAAGAGACTTATTAGGTTATGTAGGGGTATATGTTCCGCTGTATATAAAAGGGTTATATAGTTATGTAGGGTTATATGTACCCCTGTATATAAAAGGCATATATAGTTATGTAGGGGTATATGTTCCCCTGTATATAAAAGGGTTATATAGTTATGTAGGGGTATATGTTCCCTGTATATAAAAGGGCTATATAGTGATGTAGGGGTATATGTACCCCTGTATATAAAAGGGCTATATAGTTATGTAGGGGTATATGTACCCCTGTATATAAAAAGGCTATATAGTTATGTAGGGGTATATGTTCCCCTGTATATAAAAGGGTTATATAGTTATGTAGGGGTATATGTACCCCTGTATATAAAAGGGCTATATAGTTATGTAGGGGTATATGTACCCCTGTATATAAAAGGGCTATATAGTTATGTAGGGGTATATGTACCCCGGTATACAAGAGACTTATTTGGTTATGTAGGGGTATATGTACCCCTGTATATAAAAGGGCTATATAGTTATGTAAGGGTTTATGTACCCCTGTATATAAAAGGGCTATATAGTTATGTAGGGGTATATGGACCCCTGTATATAAAAGGGCTATATAGTGATGGGCTATATAGTTATGTAAGGGTTTATGTTCCCCTGTATATAAAAGGGCTATATGGTGATGTAGGGGTATATGTTCCCCTGTATATAAAAGGGCTATATAGTTATGTAAGGGTTTATGTTCCCCTGTATATAAAAGGGCTATATAGTTATGTAGGGGTTTATGTACCCCTGTATATAAAAGGGTTATATAGTTATGTAGGGGTATATGTTCCCTGTATATAAAAGGGCAATATAGTTATGTAGGGGTATATGTGCCCCGGTATATAAAACGGCTATATAGTTATGTAGGGGTATATGTACCCCTGTATATAAAAGGGCTATATAGTGATGGGCTATATAGTGATGTAGGGGTATATGTTCCCCTGTATATAAAAGGGCTATATAGTGATGTAGGGGTATATGTTCCCCTGTATATAAAAGGGTTATATAGTGATGGGCTATATAGTTATGTAGGGGTATATGTACCCCTGTATATAAAAGGGCTATATAGTGATGGGCTATATAGTGATGTAGGGGTATATGTTCCCCTGTATATAAAAGGGCTATATAGTTATGTAAGGGTTTATGTTCCCCTGCATGTAAAAGGGTTATATAGTTATGTAAGGGTATATGTTCCCCTGTATATAAAAGGGCTATATAGTGATGTAGGGGTATATGTTCCCCTGTATATAAAAGGGCTATATAGTTATGTAAGGGTTTATGTTCCCCTGTATATAAAAGGGTTATATAGTTATGTAAGGGTATATGTTCCCCTGTATATAAAAGGGCTATATAGTGATGTAGGGGTATATGTTCGCCTGTATATAAAAAGGCTATATAGTTATGTAGGGGTATATGTACCCCGGTATACAAGAGACTTATTTGGTTATGTAGGGGTATATGTACCCCTGTATATAAACGGGCTATATAGTTATGTAAGGGTTTATGTACCCCTGTATATAAAAGGGCTATATAGTTATGTAGGGGTTTATGTTCCCCTGTATATAAAAGGGTTATATAGTTATGTAGGGGTATATGTACCCCTGTATATAAAAGGGTTATATAGTTATGTAGGGGTATATGTACCCCTGTATATGAAAGGGCTATATAGTTATGTAGGGGTATATGTTCCCTGTATATAAAAGGGTTATATAGTTATGTAGGGGTATATGTACCCCGGTATACAAGAGATTTATTTGGTTATGTAGGGGTATATGTACCCCTGTATATAAAAGGGCTATATAGTTATGTAGGGGTATATGTACCCCTGTATATAAAAGGGCTATATAGTTATGTGGGGGTTTATGTACCCCGGTATATAAAAGGGTTATATAGTTATTTAGGGGTATATGTACCCCTGTATATAAAAGGGCTATATAGTCATGTAGGGGTATATGTACCCCGGTATACAAGAGACTTATTTGGTTACGTAGGGGTATATGTACCCCTGTATATAAAAGGGCTATATAGTTATGTAAGGGTTTATGTACCCCTGTATATAAAAGGGCTATATAGTTATGTAGGGGTATATGTACCCCTGTATATAAAAGGGCTATATAGTGATGGGCTATATAGTGATGTAGGGGTATATGTTCCCCTGTATATAAAAGGGCTATATAGTGATGTAGGGGTATATGTTCCCCTGTATATAAAAGGGCTATATAGTGATGTAGGGGTATATGTTCCCCTGTATATAAAAGGGCTATATAGTGATGGGCTATATAGTTATGTAGGGGTATATGTACCCCTGTATATAAAAGGGCTATATAGTGATGGGCTATATAGTGATGTAGGGGTATATGTTCCCCTGTATATAAAAGGGCTATATAGTTATGTAAGGGTTTATGTTCCCCTGCATATAAAAGGGTTATATAGTTATGTAAGGGTATATGTTCCCCTGTATATAAAAGGGCTATATAGTGATGTAGGGGTTTATGCTCCCCTATATATAAAAGGGCTATATAGTTATATAGGGGTATATGTACCCCGGTATACAAGAGACTTATGTGGTTATGTAGGGGTATATGTACCCCTGTATATAAACGGGCTATATAGTCATTTAAGGGTTTATGTACCCCTGTATATAAAAGGGCTATATAGTTATGTAGGGGTTTATGTTCCCCTGTATATAAAAGGGTTATATAGTTATGTAGGGGTATATGTACCCCTGTATATAAAAGGGTTATATAGTTGTGTAGGGGTATATGTACCCCTGTATATAAAAGGGCTATATAGTTATGTAGGGGTATATGTTCCCTGTATATAAAAGGGTTATATAGTTATGTAGGGGTATATGTACCCCGGTATACAAGAGATTTATTTGGTTATGTAGGGGTATATGTACCCCTGTATATAAAAGGGCTATATAGTTATGTAGGGGTATATGTACCCCTGTATATAAAAGGGCTATATAGTTATGTGGGGGTTTATGTACCCCTGTATATAAAAGGGTTATATAGTTATGTAGGGGTATATGTTCCCCTGTATATAAAAGGGCAATATAGTTATGTAGGGGTATATGTGCCCCGGTATATAAAAGGGCTATATAGTTATGTAGGGGTATATGTACCCCTGAATATAAAAGGGCTATATAGTTATGTGGGGGTTTATGTACCCCGGTATATAAAAGGGTTATATAGTTATGTAGGGGTATATGGTCCCCTGTATATAAAAGGGCTATGTAGTTATGTAAGGGTATATGTACCCCTGTATATAAAAGGGCTATGTAGTTATGTAGGGGTTTATGTACCCTTGTATATAAAAGGGTTATATAGTTATGTAGGGGTATATGTTCCCCTGTATATAAAAGGGCAATATAGTTATGTAGGGGTATATGTGCCCTGGTATATAAAAGGGCTATATAGTTATGTAGGGGTATATGTACCCCTGTATATAAAAGGGCTATATAGTTATGTGGGGGTTTATGTACCCCGGTATATAAAAGGGCTCTATAGTTATTTAGGGGTATATGTACCCCGGTATACAAGAGACTTATTTGGTTATGTAGGCGCATATGTACCCCTGTATCGTCGTCATTGGCGTCTCTCGTGTCCGAGGATCAATTCCAAGAGATTAAGGTGTGTGCTTGAAACGAAGATGGCTTGACAGTCCAAGGTGAGAATAGAAGAGACAGGAACAGCGTGGACAGGGGATAGCAGGGGGTGGACCAGTTCCTGCGGCTCTTTGTTGTTGGCGGATTTTTCGGCGGTGGCGCTTTTCTTCCGCAAGCGTTCGTTTTTCAGTTTCGGCCTTGTAGTAGTAGTCCTTCAGACTTGTACAGTTTTGTAGGGATTCCGTTTCCGTTGGGACCAGCCACTTTGTTGTTGCGCATCTGAGCGATCTCTGTTTGAAGTTCCTTGGCGGAAGGATTTGCAGGCATCCACGGTTTTTGCGGCAGAGTAGGTAGGCGACCAAGGCAGTCCGGAGATGCTCGTGATGGTTTGCAGATGAGGTGGTGGAAGTGCTGTTTCCATCGTTGACTGATGGCTACGTCGTCCCTCAGAATTGTTACGTTGTCCTCTGCTTTCATTGGTGTTGGTGCGGTCTTGATGAGTCCGTAGATGGCTCGGGTAGCAGAGAAGTCATGGAGGTGGTTCTGGTCTGCGTAGCTCTGGATCTCAAGGGCTTTACTTTACTTTCCTTCATGGAGCGGAGTTGAGCTTGGATGTTTGACTTCAGTTTCTTGTAGTACTCCTCTTCCCTCTTGGAGGTTCTATCTTTCTTCCAGAAGAGACAAGCTTGATTCTTTTTGCTGATCGGGTTTAGAATTTCCTGGTTGTTGTGATCAAACCAGTCCTGGTGACATCTTTTGAGAACACCAATTTTGATTTCAACTACAGTGAGGAGAGTCATATTTAGGTTTATCCAGTTTGATATGGGGTTGTTTTCGATGAGGGCAACATCCTTCATGACTTCAGTGATCTTATTCTGGAAGCTTCTTCGTACGCTGAGATCTTCAAGCTTTCAGACTCGATTTTTAGCGGGATGGTCATGGCAGGGCGTCTAGGCTTGGGTTTGAGTCGCACATGGAGCTTGGAGATGACCAGCCTATGGTCGGTCCAACAATCGTCAGCATGCTGGAGTGCCTTGGTGACATGGACATTGGATCGGTCCTTCATGCGTACAATCACAATGTCAATGAGATGCCAGTGGTGGGATCGCAGATGCATCCAGGTAGGTTTCTGGCTCATTTTCAGTCGGAAGATAGTATTTGTGATGGCGAGACCATGTTCCGCACAGAAGCCAAGGAGAAGGCTTCCGTTTGAGTTGCATTTACCGACTCCATGCTTCCTAATTATGTTGCTCCATGTTGTACTGTCTCTGCCAATGCAAGCGTTGAAGTCACCCATAAGGATGAGCTTGTCAGCTGCTGGAACGGTGTAAATAGTTCTTGATAGGGTGTTGTAGTAAGCTATTTTCCCCTCATCGTCAGCATCAAGAGTTGGAGCATAAGCGCTGATGGCAGTCAGGGAGTATCCATTTTGGAGTGGTAATCTGATGGAGATGATGCGTTCGTTAATGCAGACAGGTGTTAGATTCAGGCCACGGGCAAATTTGGATCTGATCGCAAAGATCCATGAACTCGGCGGGCCATTTCTGGTAATCCTTTCCATACGAGTGTATATCCGAGACCTATTTCTTCGAGTTAGCCCTGCAAGTCTTGTCACTTGGAGAGCCGCAAGATCGATGTTGAAGCTAGAGAGTTGTTGTGCAATAAGGGCAGTTCGTCATTCTGGTCTATCAGAGTCATTCCGATCAAGAAGAGTCCTAATGTTATAGGTTCCAAAAGTTAGTAGGGTAAAAACTTTCTTATTTTGCCCACAAGAAATTGATTTCCAACTGAACGCAGTATGTCAGTAAGAACACATTGGAAACAGCTATTTTTAACCCACATTTCCTAGGGCCTTCCCCTGATTGGGGGGAACAGCACTGGCCCTAAAAAGGGCTGATCCGTAGCAAGATTGCTGCCGAATCCACACGAAGTTTCCCGGGTTCATGTAGAGACGACCGTCAGATCCTTGCCGCCAGTTGTGTGCCTGTTGCCTATTACAGCAATATATTGATTTTCCTACGCACTCCAGAGGACACATACCTGACCTGATTTGCTGCTCTGGTGTAACTCCTCTTAACTGCATGCATCTGATTTGCCCATTTCCGACCACAAGTTAGTGTCTTGCGATGTTAACATAACAGTATCCAAAAACAAATGTGTCACGCCCCATCTCGTTCCGTAATATTAAGAATATTGATTTATCTGCTCTCACTAGTGGAATCGCTAACCTCCCCAGCAAAGACAATTTATCCACCCCAGATGAACTGGTCTGGGGTGGATAAATTACAATTATGGCCTTTATAGTCTTTTAAACGATCTGGCTCCTTTAAAAACCCGGTCTATTTCCTTCACCCACTCTGCCCCTTGGTTTATACCTGCACTACGCCAGCTTAAAGCTAAAGGCCATCGCCTGGAACATCTTTACATGAAAACTGGCCTTGTTTTTCATAAAGACATGTATAATGACCACATACTTCATTATTAGGAGGCTCTGTCCACAGCTAAATCGTCTTATTACGCTAACTTAATTAGATCAGGCGAAGGGAACACTACAAACCTGTTTTCCATGGTAAACAATATTTTACAGCCACAGGACACTCTTGCACCTCACCTGTATTCCGTTGCTCAATGTAATGCGTTCGTGGCCTTTTTCAATGCCAAAATTTAAAATATTCATCAGCAGTTGACCTCGTCAAACAATACTGCATACAGTTCATCTTATTCACCCTCCTATGTTCCCCTCTCTTCTTCACTATCTATTTTTAAACTCCCAACTGTTGCAGAAATATCTGGTTGTATTCACAAAACCAAATCATCTACCTGTCAGTTAAATCCCCTTCCCACTCATTTAGTAAAAGCTCTCTATCTTCTTTAATAACTGATATATATTCCTCCCTTACCTCTGGTCTTGTTTCCAATGCTCTCAAAACAGCTGCAATAACTCCAATACTCAAGAAACCTGGTGCAGACCCCAACAATTTGAGTAATTTTCGCCCAATCTCCAATTTACAATTTCTTTCTAAAACACTTGAAAGAACAGTCACATCTCAGGTATTCGCTCACTTGACTAACAACAATCTATTTAAACGATTCCATTCTGGTCTTTGTTCCATGCACAGTGCGATGACAGCATTGGTGAAAATCACTAATGATCTTTTGATGGCAGCTGACTCTGGGCTCTTAACCATACTTATCCTCCTTGATCCGAGTGCAGCCTTTGATACCATCTCACGCAACCTCCTCCTAGAAAGATTAGCTTCCATTGGAATAACTGGCACCCCCCTTGACTGGTTTAGATCATAGTTACCTGGCCGCACTCAGTTTGTCCAACTTGAAAATTTGAGATCTCAGTTCTTTCCTGTTACTACCGGTGTTCCCCAGAGCTCTGTATTGGGACCCCTCCTATTTTGTATTTATCTACTACCACTTGGCCACATTTTCTGAAATTTGGCATTCAATTTAACTGCTACACGGATGGCACCCAGCTTTATCTATCCACCAAGCCTACCTCCAGTCTTCTGCTCACTTCCCTTTCTGACTGCTTACTAGAAATTAAATCCTGGTTTTCATACCACCTCCTCAAACTTAATAGTGGTTAAACTGAGGTCCTCCTAGTTGGCAGTAAATCTACTTTGGCCAAAACTAATAGTTTTTTCTCTTACTATTGACAATTCTATAGTTCCCCTATTGCCTCAGGTTAAGAGTCTGGGTGTCATCCTGGACAACACATCATCTTTTGAAGGCCACATCAACAATGTTACTCAGTCTGCATACTTCCACCTATGCAGTATTAATCATCTTCAGTCGTCACTTAGACCTAAACGCACAGCGATACTCATTCACACCCTGGTTACACCCCGTGTTGACTGCTGTAATTCTATCCTATTTAGTCTTCCCCTCAAGTGTCTTCATAAGCTTCAATTGGTCCAGAATTCAGCTGCCCATGTCATTACCAGAACTCTTTCCATAGATCATATCACTCCTGTTCTTCAGCAACTCCATTGGCTCCCTGTTAAATACTGTATTGACTTCAAGATCCTGCTCCTCACCTTTAAGGCTCTTAATAACTTAACTCCTTCATATCTTTCTGAACCGCTTCATATCCACACGCCCTCCCCTACTCTCAGATTCTCTTCTGCTCTCCACCTCACTACAACTTCAGCCCACTTGACTACCATGGGTACTAGAGCCTTCAGTCGTTCTGCCCCCCACCTATGGAACTCTCTCCCACAGGAAATTTGCAACATTGACTCTCTTTCAACCTTCATCTCCGTTCTCAAAACGCACCTTTTTAAACTGACATATTCAGTCTGATCCACACTTCATTGAGTTTTGTGCAGATGATGATTTTACACTTAACTGTTGTATTAACTTTTTATTATCTACTCTGCTTTGTTTTGACTTTATGCTGTCTGATACAGTTCTCCTTGTTTTTTACTATGCTCTGTAAGATGTCCCTGAGTGCTCTGAAAGGTGCCACCAAATAAAATATTATTATTATTATTATTAATAATATTATTATTACATGGATGAAGATGAAACGTTTCTGTTGTAAGATGGTGACAGAGGAGAGGTCACATGGATGATGACGAAACGTTTCTCTTGGAAGATGGTGACAGAGGAGAGGTCACATGGATGATGATGAAACGTTTCTGTTGGAAGATGGTGACAGAGGAGAGGTCACATGGATGATGATGAAACGTTTCTGTTGTAAGGTGATGACAGGAGAGGTCACATGGATGATGATGAAACGTTTCTGCTGTAAGATGGTGACAGAGGAGAGGTCACATGGATGATGATGAAACGTTTCTCTTGGAAGATGGTGACAGAGGAGAGGTCACATGGATGATGATGAAACGTTTCTGTTGGAAGATGGTGACAGAGGAGAGGTCACATGGATGATGATGAAACGTTTCTGCTGTAAGGTGGTGACAGAGGAGAGGTCACATGGATGATGATGAAACGTTTCTCTTGGAAGATGGTGACAGAGGAGAGGTCACATGGATGATGATGAAACGTTTCTGTTGGAAGATGGTGACAGAGGAGAGGTCACATGGATGATGATGAAACGTTTCTGCTGGAAGATGGTGACAGAGGAGAGGTCACATGGCTGATGATGAAACGTTTCTGTTGTAAGGTTGTGACAGAGGAGAGGTCACATGGATGATGATGAAACGTTTCTGCTGTAAGGTGGTGACAGAGGAGAGGTCACATGGATGATGATGAAACGTTTCTGTTGGAAGATGGTGACAGAGGAGAGGTCACATGGATGATGATGAAACGTTTCTGCTGTAAGGTGGTGACAGAGGAGAGGTCACATGGATGATGATGAAACGTTTCTGCTGTAAGATGGTGACAGAGGAGAGGTCACATGGATGATAATGAAACGTTTCTGTTGGAAGATGGTGACAGAGGAGAGGTCACATGGATGATGATGAAACGTTTCTGCTGGAAGATGGTGACAGAGGAGAGGTCACATGGATGATGATGAAACGTTTCTGCTGGAAGATGGTGACAGAGGAGAGGTCACATGGATGATAATGAAACGTTTCTCTTGGAAGATGGTGACAGAGGAGAGGTGACATGGATGATGATGAAACGTTTCTGTTGGAAGATGGTGACAGAGGAGAGGTCACATGGATGATGATGAAACGTTTCTGTTGGAAGATGGTGACAGAGGAGAGGTCACATGGATGATGATGAAACGTTTCTGCTGGAAGATGGTGACAGAGGAGAGGTCACATGGATGATGATGAAACGTTTCTCTTGGAAGATGGTGACAGAGGAGAGGTCACATGGATGATGATGAAACGTTTCTGTTGGAAGATGGTGACAGAGGAGAGGTCACATGGATGATGATGAAACGTTTCTGTTGGAAGATGGTGACAGAGGAGAGGTCACATGGATGATGATGAAACGTTTCTGTTGGAAGATGGTGACAGAGGAGAGGTCACATGGATGATGATGAAACGTTTCTGTTGGAAGATGGTGACAGAGGAGAGGTCACATGGATGATGATGAAACGTTTCTCTTGGAAGATGGTGACAGAGGAGAGGTCACATGGATGATGATGAAACGTTTCTCTTGGAAGATGGTGACAGAGGAGAGGTGACATGGATGATGATGAAACGTTTCTGTTGGAAGATGGTGACAGAGGAGAGGTCACATGGATGATGATGAAACGTTTCTCTTGGAAGATGGTGACAGAGGAGAGGTGACATGGATGATGATGAAATGTTTTTGTTGGTAGATGGTGACAGAGGAGAGGTGACATGGATGATGATGAAATGTTTTTGTTGGAAGATGGTGACAGAGGAGAGGTCACATGGATGATGATGAAACGTTTCTGTTGGTAGATGGTGACAGAGGAGAGGTCACATGGATGATGATGAAACGTTTCTGTTGGAAGATGGTGACAGAGGAGAGGTCACATGGATGATGATGAAACGTTTCTGCTGTAAGGTGGTGACAGAGGAGAGGTCACATGGATGATGATGAAACGTTTCTGCTGTAAGGTGGTGACAGAGGAGAGGTCACATGGATCTTTCCTGTTACTACCGGTGTTCCCCAGAGCTCTGTATTGGGACCCCTCCTATTTTGTATTTATCTACTACCACTTGGCCACATTTTCTGAAATTTGGCATTCAATTTAACTGCTACACGGATGGCACCCAGCTTTATCTATCCACCAAGCCTACCTCCAGTCTTCTGCTCACTTCCCTTTCTGACTGCTTACTAGAAATTAAATCCTGGTTTTCATACCACCTCCTCAAACTTAATAGTGGTTAAACTGAGGTCCTCCTAGTTGGCAGTAAATCTACTTTGGCCAAAACTAATAGTTTTTTCTCTTACTATTGACAATTCTATAGTTCCCCTATTGCCTCAGGTTAAGAGTCTGGGTGTCATCCTGGACAACACATCATCTTTTGAAGGCCACATCAACAATGTTACTCAGTCTGCATACTTCCACCTATGCAGTATTAATCATCTTCAGTCGTCACTTAGACCTAAACGCACAGCGATACTCATTCACACCCTGGTTACACCCCGTGTTGACTGCTGTAATTCTATCCTATTTAGTCTTCCCCTCAAGTGTCTTCATAAGCTTCAATTGGTCCAGAATTCAGCTGCCCATGTCATTACCAGAACTCTTTCTATAGATCATATCACTCCTGTTCTTCAGCAACTCCATTGGCTCCCTGTTAAATACTGTATTGACTTCAAGATCCTGCTCCTCACCTTTAAGGCTCTTAATAACTTAACTCCTTCATATCTTTCTGAACCGCTTCATATCCACACGCCCTCCCCTACTCTCAGATTCTCTTCTGCTCTCCACCTCACTACAACTTCAGCCCACTTGACTACCATGGGTACTAGAGCCTTCAGTCGTTCTGCCCCCCACCTATGGAACTCTCTCCCACAGGAAATTTGCAACATTGACTCTCTTTCAACCTTCATCTCCGTTCTCAAAACGCACCTTTTTAAACTGACATATTCAGTCTGATCCACACTTCATTGAGTTTTGTGCAGATGATGATTTTACACTTAACTGTTGTATTAACTTTTTATTATCTACTCTGCTTTGTTTTGACTTTATGCTGTCTGATACAGTTCTCCTTGTTTTTTACTATGCTCTGTAAGATGTCCCTGAGTGCTCTGAAAGGTGCCACCAAATAAAATATTATTATTATTATTATTAATAATATTATTATTACATGGATGAAGATGAAACGTTTCTGTTGTAAGATGGTGACAGAGGAGAGGTCACATGGATGATGACGAAACGTTTCTCTTGGAAGATGGTGACAGAGGAGAGGTCACATGGATGATGATGAAACGTTTCTGTTGGAAGATGGTGACAGAGGAGAGGTCACATGGATGATGATGAAACGTTTCTGTTGTAAGGTGATGACAGGAGAGGTCACATGGATGATGATGAAACGTTTCTGCTGTAAGATGGTGACAGAGGAGAGGTCACATGGATGATGATGAAACGTTTCTCTTGGAAGATGGTGACAGAGGAGAGGTCACATGGATGATGATGAAACGTTTCTGTTGTAAGGTGGTGACAGGAGAGGTCACATGGATGATGATGAAACGTTTCTGCTGTAAGATGGTGACAGAGGAGAGGTCACATGGATGATGATGAAACGTTTCTCTTGGAAGATGGTGACAGAGGAGAGGTCACATGGATGATGATGAAACGTTTCTGTTGGAAGATGGTGACAGAGGAGAGGTCACATGGATGATGATGAAACGTTTCTGCTGGAAGATGGTGACAGAGGAGAGGTCACATGGCTGATGATGAAACGTTTCTGTTGTAAGGTTGTGACAGAGGAGAGGTCACATGGATGATGATGAAACGTTTCTGCTGTAAGGTGGTGACAGAGGAGAGGTCACATGGATGATGATGAAACGTTTCTGTTGGAAGATGGTGACAGAGGAGAGGTCACATGGATGATGATGAAACGTTTCTGCTGTAAGGTGGTGACAGAGGAGAGGTCACATGGATGATGATGAAACGTTTCTGCTGTAAGATGGTGACAGAGGAGAGGTCACATGGATGATAATGAAACGTTTCTGTTGGAAGATGGTGACAGAGGAGAGGTCACATGGATGATGATGAAACGTTTCTGCTGGAAGATGGTGACAGAGGAGAGGTCACATGGATGATGATGAAACGTTTCTGCTGGAAGATGGTGACAGAGGAGAGGTCACATGGATGATAATGAAACGTTTCTCTTGGAAGATGGTGACAGAGGAGAGGTGACATGGATGATGATGAAACGTTTCTGTTGGAAGATGGTGACAGAGGAGAGGTCACATGGATGATGATGAAACGTTTCTGTTGTAAGGTGGTGACAGGAGAGGTCACATGGATGATGATGAAACGTTTCTGCTGGAAGATGGTGACAGAGGAGAGGTCACATGGATGATGATGAAACGTTTCTCTTGGAAGATGGTGACAGAGGAGAGGTCACATGGATGATGATGAAACGTTTCTGTTGGAAGATGGTGACAGAGGAGAGGTCACATGGATGATGATGAAACGTTTCTGTTGGAAGATGGTGACAGAGGAGAGGTCACATGGATGATGATGAAACGTTTCTGTTGGAAGATGGTGACAGAGGAGAGGTCACATGGATGATGATGAAACGTTTCTGTTGGAAGATGGTGACAGAGGAGAGGTCACATGGATGATGATGAAACGTTTCTCTTGGAAGATGGTGACAGAGGAGAGGTCACATGGATGATGATGAAACGTTTCTCTTGGAAGATGGTGACAGAGGAGAGGTGACATGGATGATGATGAAACGTTTCTGTTGGAAGATGGTGACAGAGGAGAGGTCACATGGATGATGATGAAACGTTTCTCTTGGAAGATGGTGACAGAGGAGAGGTGACATGGATGATGATGAAATGTTTTTGTTGGTAGATGGTGACAGAGGAGAGGTGACATGGATGATGATGAAATGTTTTTGTTGGAAGATGGTGACAGAGGAGAGGTCACATGGATGATGATGAAACGTTTCTGTTGGTAGATGGTGACAGAGGAGAGGTCACATGGATGATGATGAAACGTTTCTGTTGGAAGATGGTGACAGAGGAGAGGTCACATGGATGATGATGAAACGTTTCTGCTGTAAGGTGGTGACAGAGGAGAGGTCACATGGATGATGATGAAACGTTTCTGCTGTAAGGTGGTGACAGAGGAGAGGTCACATGGATGATGATGAAACGTTTCTGTTGGAAGATGGTGACAGAGGAGAGGTCACATGGATGATGATGAAACGTTTCTCTTGGAAGATGGTGACAGAGGAGAGGTCACATGGATGATGATGAAACGTTTCTGTTGGAAGATGGTGACAGAGGAGAGGTCACATGGATGATGATGAAACGTTTCTGGAGGAGAGGTCACATGGATGATGATGAAACGTTTCTGTTGGAAGATGGTGACAGAGGAGAGGTCACATGGATGATGATGAAATGTTTTTGTTGGAAGATGGTGACAGAGGAGAGGTCACATGGATGATGATGAAACGTTTCTGCTGTAAGGTGGTCACAGAGGAGAGGTCACATGGATGATGATGAAACGTTTCTGCTGTAAGGTGGTGACAGAGGAGAGGTCACATGGATGATGATGAAACGTTTCTGTTGGAAGATGGTGACAGAGGAGAGGTCACATGGATGATGATGAAACGTTTCTGCTGTAAGGTGGTGACAGAGGAGAGGTCACATGGATGATGATGAAACGTTTCTGTTGGAAGATGGTGACAGAGGAGAGGTCACATGGATGATGATGAAACGTTTCTGTCAGTAAACGTTTTGTCCAGATGAACTGATTCACCTTCTGTGATTTCCTTACCTGCATTATGGAGCATGCATTAAGACTATATGTTATGTTGTTTAGTGTATATTATGTTAAATTTTTGTGTTATGTTGATTTAAATTGTATTACTCTGTTGTTATTTTGTCACATTGTTTATTTAATGTATTATAGTTTATTGTTGTTTTGCGTTATGTTATAATGAATTATGCTGTGTTGTTTCATGTTGTTATGTAGTGTCATATTGTTTGTGTTGTGTTACATAATGCTATTCTGATTTATATCTTTGTGTAGGGCTCAATTGGTTCCTGTTTTTTCTTTCGGTGAGAACGAGCTCTTTGACCAGATGGCAAACCCCAGTGGTTCCTCTCTCCGCACATTGCAGGTTACTATTATTATTACTATTGTTATTGTTGTTATTATTATTATTATTACTATTGATATTGTTGTTGTTATTGTTATTATTGTTAATATTTATGTTCCTGGTTATGCAGCTTGTTAGCTTGTGGCTAGTGATAGCCAGTATCTTAAGAGGAATGCTAACTTAAATTGTCTGCTGCTCGCAGGACCAACTGCAAAGCATCATGGGAGTAGCCTTGCCTCTGTTCCATGCCAGAGGAGTTTTTCAGTACAGTTTTGGTCTGATTCCCTACAGGAAGGCAATACACACTGTTGGTATGACCACACTCATGACACAGTATACACACTGCACACCATAAACACTACACACACTACACACACTATACGGACTACACACACATTGCATGCGACACACATTAGACGGGGCAAATTTATTTGTATATCATATTTCAGCAGGAATGCAATCAAAGTGCTTTACGTACAACATAAAGGACATCAAAACCAAACGTAAAAGCAACACAAGGCAACATTTAGAAACAAATACAAAGGTAGAGTAAAAGTTACCCTGCAGTGTTCGATGATCATCAAAAGCTTCAAATGTGATTTAATAAAAGGTGGCGACAAACAGGAAAGTCTTCGCCTTGGTTTAAAAGAAGTAAGAGTTGCAGGAGACCGTTTTTCTAGTAGTTTGTTCCAGATTTGGTGTATAAAACTGAAAGCTGCCTCTCCATGTTCAGTTCTGACTCTGGGGTCAGAAAGCAGACCTGTCCCAGACGACTTGAGCGATATGGATGGTTCACAGTGGAGCAGTAGATCAGAAATGTATTTTGGCCCTGAACCATTCAGCACTTTATAAACCAAGAGCAGAGTTTTAAATTCAGTTCTTTGACGGACAGGGAGCCAATGTAGTGACCTCAGAACTGGAGTGATGTGATCCACTCTTTTGGTCTTAGTAGGACTTGAGCAGCAGTGTTCTGAATCAGCTGCAGCTGTTTGATAGATTTTTCAGAGAGACCTGTAAAGAAGCCTTTGCAGTAGTCCGGTCAACTGAGGATAAATGCATGGACAAGGTGTTTCAAATAAGGAATCGGACACATTTATTTGTCATTTCATTGCATGCACCTGTGCACATGACATGAAATGGAATATCGTTTCTCCCAGCCCACAGCAGTACAAAACAAAGACAAACACACATATCCAAACTACAAGAACACACATATCCAAACTACAAAAAAAACTACAAAAACACATATATCCAACATATCCAAATTGGGGTTTTTTTTCACTGTCTGAGAGCAAATGCCAGGATGACTGTTGGAACTGCTGGTCTGCATGGGTTAGCAGTTAGCTTAGCCTGCCCCACTTGCGCATCCTGTCAGACCACCCTCGGTGTTTCCTCCTCAGGTGCAGCTCTCCCAGCCAATCCAACGCCAGCTGGCCTAGCCAGACACCTTCAACACACCTCACCACACTCCACACGATGACACCAAAAACACAGTCAACATTAGGCAAGGCCGCCACCAGACCGCCTTTGATGTTGTCTGAACTGCCGGTCTGCATGGGCTAGCAGTTAGCTTAGCCTGCCCCGCTTCCATGTCCTGTGAGACCACCCTCGGTGTTTCCTCTTCGGGTGCATCTCCAGTCAGAGCTGTGGTCCCTGGGCCCACAGGACACAGCAGACCATGCTCTCCCAAACAACCCGCACCAGCTCTACCAGCCATCAAACAAAAACACAAACTTAGATGCACACGTGGGCAAAGACACTGCATGGACAGTACTGGTTGAGACCGCCGCAAACTTAAGTTCACGCTGCCATCTTTCCACACCAGCACTGGGTGAGGCCTCACCAAATGTGAATTCCCGCAGCCATCTTCCCATACCGCAAGCGGAACTGAAATCCTGCCGAGACAGAAATTCTTGATGTATTCTTCAGGTGATAGTAGGCAGACTTTGTAATTGTCTTAATGTGGCTATCTAAATTCAGGTCTGAGTCCATGACTATACCAAGATTTCTGGCTTGATTCGTGACATTATGTGCTGAGATTATGTGCTGACTTTTAATCATTTTTCCATGACTCCAAAAACAATTACTTCACCTCACCCTCACCTAGGTTGTCCGTCAGGACACCCCAAATTTACTTCATTACCCAAATTTATCCCACAATTACTTCAGTTTTATCTGTAATTGAAGAAAATTCTGAGACATCCCATCATTGATTTGTTCAATGCACTTACTCAGTGCTTGTATAGGATTATAGTCCCCTGGTGATATGGTTATGTAAATCTGCATGTCGTCTGCACAATTATGGTAACATATTTTGTTTTCCATAATCTGAACTACTGGGATTATGTATATATGTTAAACAGAACCAGCCCCAGAATGGAGCCTTGGGGAACTCCCCAGGTCATTTTTGTACACTCACATTTGTAATTACTTAAAGACACATTCAATTCAATTCAACTCAATTTATTGTCATTAACAACAATGTGCAGGCACATGTTAAAAATGAAATGAGGGCTGTGGCTTCACCAAACAGTGCAAGACAGACACAGACAAACACAGCAAACACAGTATAAGATATACACACATGAAGACCAAAAGCTAAAAATAAGTTAAAAAAGAGCAAGAGTACAAAATATTTAAAAATATCTACAAACATTCAGTGGGTAGCCAGGTTCAGACGGGCAACAACTTGTGGAAAGAAGCTGGTTTTGAGCCTGGTAGTGCGGGCTCTGAGGCTCCTGTAGCGCCTCCCAGAGTGCAGGGGGGAGAACAGTCCATGGTTGGGGTGGGTGGGATCTCTGCTGATGCTCAGACCCCTTCGAAGGCAGCGTTTGTGATAAATGTCTTTTATGGCTGGGAGCTGGGTACCGGTGATATGCTGGGCTGCCTTGACGACCCGCTGCAGAGCTTTCTGGTCTACTGAGGTGCAGTTGCCGTACCACACTGAGATGCAGATGGTCAGGATGCTCTCTATGCTGCAGTGGTAGAAGTTGGGGAGAATTTTGGGGGATAGACAGGCAGTCCTCAGCCTCACAAAGTAGTCCCTGTCCTTAAAGTAGAATTCAAACCAGTTTAGTGCTGTGCCAGAAAGTCCCACTGAGTTACACACACGTTACACACATTTTATATGCTATACACACTACACACCCTCTATACATTATAAAATTACACAAACTGTACACACTATGAATACTACTCAGAGTGCTACACACACTATACACTATACACTAGGGGACTCTCAAACTACCAGCCCGCGCCATGTTTCAGATTTATTAAGAGATCTGGACGACGTATCCATTTTGCATGCTACTTTCATGTTTTTATTTTTCTGTTCTTTTCTTTTTTTTGTTAAGCGTTTCTGTTTGTAGTTTTAAGTACTCAGTTAAGATTAGTTATGAGGCCAGTTGCAAATGATATAGCCTAATGTCAGTTTGGCAACACTCTCTCTCTCTCGCGCTCTCACTCTCTCTTGCTGTCTCTCTCTCTCTCTCACACACACACACACACACACACACACGCTGTAGCCAGGAAACGTGAGTACATAAACCCAGTAGGCTTGCTCACGGCAAAATATCTCGTGAGCTTGCTAACATAAATTGTTGTCATTGCTTGCAGATGTCACTTTCAAAAGCCAAAAGCAAAGTTGGTCAGGAGTACCAACAGTTCCAAGGGAAATGGACATGTAACTACTTCTTCACTGAATTTAATGCATCCACAAGCTGTCTGATTTGCAAGGAAAAAGTTGCCGTCCTGAAGGATTTCAATCTGAAGTGACATTACACTACTACTGGGTGGCACAATGGCCCAGTGATTAGCACTGTTGCCTCACAGCAAGAAGATCCTGGGTTCGAACCCCAGGCCGTCTGAGGTCCTTTGTGTGTGGAGTTTGCATGTTCTCCCCGTGTCTGCATGGGTTTCGTCTGGGTGCTCCGGTTTCCTCCCACCATCTAAAAGACATAATTTAATCAGAATCATGTTTACTGGCCATGTAGGTTTGCACACACATGGAAAGTGACTCTGGTTTCATGGCTCCCTGAGTGTACTTAACATAGAATAACAACACTACAACACAACAATTTTCACATATATACACAAGGACTGACTTATACAAGTGAAATAAGAAGTGATAAAGTGCAGTGGTGCAGAGAATATACCAGAGATGCTGAAATACATGTTAGCAGCTTACTTACATACATGCCTGAGGTAGATGTACATGACAGAGTGTACCAGTATATGTACAATGTACAGTACAGTATATACACAATGTACAATACAGTATATACAACATGGTTGGATTTATTGACAGTGTTAAATTTTCATTTGAATGACAGCCTGCAGAAAGAAACTGTTTACATCTGGTTGTTTTGGGGTACAGTGCTCTGTAGCAACTACCACAAGGGAGGAGTTGGAACAGGTTGTGACCAAGTTGTGATGGGTCTGCAGTGATGTTGCCTGCCCGTTTCCTGACTCTGGAGGTGAAAAAATCCTTGATGGAGGGCAGGTTGGCACCAATGAGCTTCTCTGCAGACCTAACTGTCTGTTGTAATCTGTCCCTGTCCTGTTTGGTGACCGATCCAAACCAGACAGGGATGGATGTGCAGAGGACAGACTGGGTTATTGCAGTGTAGAACTGAATCGGCAGTTACTGAGGCAGGTTGAACTCTTGAGCTGGCGGAGAAAGTACATCCTCTGCTGCGCATTTGTAGGACATTTAACATGCTGTCTGTATTTTGGCAGTTTGTGGCTGAGGTTTGTTCTGTTAAAATCCCCAAGGATAATGAGTAGGGAGTCAGGATATGTGTGCTCCATGTTTGTAATTTAATCAGCCAGTTGTTTTAACGCCTCTTTAACACAGGCCTGGGGTGGGATATTGAAACAGACCAGAATAAATGATGAAAATTCCTGCAGTGAATAGAATGGTTTACAGTCAATGAAAAAGGTCTCTAAGTGAGGGCTGCATGATTTCTTCAACACTGTGACATCGATACACCAACCTTCATTTATGTAGAAGCATATTCCTGATCGCTCCATATCGTGGTCTTCCTAGAGGAGTTGGGACTGCAGCAGTTGAACTGAATCAACAGTTCCTGAGGCAGGTTGAACTTCTTGAGCTGGTGGAGAAAGTACATCCTCTGCTGGACCTTTTTGATGATTGCGTCTATGTTGGATGCCCACCTTAGGTCTTGAGAGACTGTGGAACACAGAAATCTGTAGGTTTTCACTGTAGACATCGTGCTGTTGAGTATGGTGAGGGGGGCAGTGTTGAGGGGCTCCTGCTGGAGTCCACTGTCATCACCACTGTTGAGTGTGTTCAGCTCCAGGTTGCTGTGGTTGCACCAGAGTGCCAGCTGATCAACCTCCCATCTATATGCAGACTCGTCACCATCCCTGATAAGACCAATGATGGATGTGTTATCGGCAAACCTTAGGAGTTTAACAGATGGGTCACCTGAGGTGCAGTCATTTGTGTGTAGAGGCAGAAGAGTAGAGGGGAGAGCACACATCCCTGGGGGTGCCAGTGCTGATTGTCCAGGTGCTGGAAGTGATATTCCCCAGCCTCACTAACTGCCTGCTGTCTGTCAGGGAGTTTTTAATCCACTGCCAGATGAGGGCTGATACAGTGAGCTGGGTGAGTTTGGAGTGGAGGATATCCAGGAAGATGGCGTTGAATGCTGAGCTGAATTCCACAAACAGGACCCTAGCATATGTCCCTGGGGAGTCAAGGTGTTGGAAGATAAAGTGCAATCCCATGTTGACTGCATCCTCCACTGACCTGTTTGCTCGGTAGGTAAACTGCAGGGGATCGAGCAGGGGGCTTATGATTTCCTTCAGATGGGCCAACAACAGTCTCTTGAAGGATTTAATGACCACAGATGTTAGGGGAACAGGCCTGTAGTCATTTAATCCTGTGATACGTGGTTTCTTGGGGACTGAGATGATAGTGGAGTTCTTGAAGCAAGAGGGGACTTCACACAGCTCCAGTGATCTGTTGAAGATCAATGTGAAAATGGGGGCCAGCTGATCAGCACAGACTTTAAGACAGGAGGGGGACACACCATCTGAGCCCAGTAGCTTCCTGGTCTTCTATCTCTGGAAGAGCTGGTGCACATCCTCAACACATGTCTTGTTTGCTTTTATTGCTTTTCGAGTTTTCTTTTCAAACCTGCAGTAAAACCCATTTAGATCGTCAGCCAGTTGATGGTCCCTGGCAGTGTGGGGGGATGGTCTCCTGTAGTTGGTAATGTCTTTCAAACCTCTCCAGACAGATGAGGGGTCGTTGGCAGAAACCCTGTTTTTCAACTTTACAGAGTAGCACTTTTTGCCACTGATCTCCTTTGTGAGTATATTTCTGGCTTTGTTGTACCAGATCCTATCTCCACACCTGTAGGCTTCCTCTTTAGCCTGACAAAGCTGCCTCATTTTAGCTGAGAATGAGGGCTTATTGTTGTTAAAGGTACAGTAGGTTTTGGTGGGCACACACACATGACCTCTCAAAGTCTGATGTAAGATGTCACAGTGTCAGTAAGTTCATCAAGGTCTGTAGATGCAGCCTCAAAAGCACTCCAGTGAGTGCAGTCGAGGCAGGCCTGAAGCTCCAGTTTTGACTCATTGGTCCATTTCCTCACAGTTTTATAACCGCAGAATTCGCAGATTTTAGTTTCTGCCTGTAGTTGGGATGAGATGAATCAGACAGGGATCAGAGAGGTCCAGGGCTGCACGGAGGACAGAGCAATAGCTGTTCTGCCTTGAATATGTTTGTATGCTGAGGAGACATTAAGTTGACTGTTCAAGAATGTTTTGTGTTTTTATATGCACAAATGATTAGGGAACTTTTATTTTGAAAGTAGAGCTTTTATTTTTGAAACCGCACAATAGAGGAAAAGTAGGAAGTAGCTGTTAGCTGTAAACTGTGAAAGGGTATGGTCGAATCGTCATGGTTTGTCAAGTGTAATCAAAAGGAATCTGCTGTGAATATCCTTCAGAAAGCAGTGGCTGTAAGGTTAAAATATTCCTTACATGTTAGAGAATTGATATTAATGATTATTGTGCGTATTGTTTAAGTTTGTAATATAGTTATATAGTCGAAAATAATAGTTAATACGTTGTAACCTATGCAATACCATACTTACCTGCTACTTACCTAGTCCTAGTCGTCTATTAATGTCAATCTTCATACTTAGGCTGTTGTATACTTACCAAAAAGTGTTGTTTGATGCTGGATGTGTTTCCATTCTGTATGGAAAATAGATGTTGTCTAGAAATGTGTAGTCTAGTCTTCTTAAAGGAAATTGTCTACAATGTTTGTGTTAGGCTGTTCACATTTAGCCTACCTGTTGTTTACATAGCAGTCTTTTAGTCTATTTTTGCATCTCTCTTTTTCCAGTTTTACTCTAATTCAATGTGCCCTCTCTCCTGGCTCTTGTAAAGGAGTTTGGCTGGCTATTTATTATGTTAACACTTTGGAAGTTGAACACATAAAGAGAACAGTAGAGTAAAAAGCCAGTAACATCAGAAGTGTTCATCGACCGCAGTTGTGGAAGACTAGGCAACAGAGAAAGATGAAAAAGCATCATCAGTACCCAGCTCTAAGTACACGTCTTCCTCTAAAGGTTCAGTAGCCAGCGCTGCTACCAGAGCCAGAGCCGCAGCGGAGGCCGCCCGCACCAGGATCACATTTGCTCAAAAGGAGCTAGAATTGAAAAAAACAAAGAACCAAATAAGATTTGGAAAAGGCTACACTAGAAGCAGACCTAGAAGCACTAGAACTTGAAAAAGCAGCTGCTGTTGCCAGTGCAGAGGCTGAAGTTGTAGAGGCTGCAACAGGAATAGGAAATGTGGATATTTGCAGCACCAGGAGTGGTGTCTCACCACAGATAGTTAGACAGCGAACAGAGGCATATCTGGAACATCAGGCTCAAGCCAGCTTCAACCCTACCCCACCCGTTCTCCGTATCAAAGAGTCACCGGCATTAATGAGACAGGAGTTAAGCCCTACATACCACCATGATGTCTTGCCCAAAATGTCTACACACACACACACACACACACACACACACACACACACACACACACACACACACACACACACACACACAGTGAGTTCTTACCACCATCACAGCACCAGACACTCCCGCCTCAGCACCTCACTCCACCTATAAGGCCTATCAGCGGCAGGGCTCCACTTCATTCAGGCATACAAGCCATCCAGACCAGTTTCTTAGGAGCAACGCACAGGACTCTCCTACTACTCCAGCTGCTAACATGATAGACTTTGCAAAGTATCTGGCCCGCAGGGAGTTAGTAACCACAGGACTCACTAAATTTGATGATCAGTCTGTTAGCATGGCGGTCTTCCTTCTTTAATGCCACTCAAGGCTTAGAGCTAACAACCAGTGAAGAGTTAGATCTGCTGGTAAAATGGCTAGGAAAGGAATCAGCTGAACACGTTAAAAGAATTCGAGCCATCTATGTCACTAACCCTCAAGCTGCACTTCAGTTGTCTTGGACAAGACCTCGAGAGTTTTATGCACCCCCAAAGTGATTGAGAGTGCTCTATTTAAGCGGCTGGACAGCTTTCCTTGTCTCGCACCGAGAGAAAACATTAAACTAAGAGAACTTAGTGACCCGCTCATGGAACTACTCTCAGCTAAAGAGGATGGGTACTTACCTGGACTCAGCTACCTGGACACACCTCGAGGCATTAACCCCATTGTTGAAAAGTTGCCACCGAACTTACAGGAAATATGGCTCTCTGTGGGTTCAAGATATAAAGAACAATGCCAGGTTATCTTCCCCCCATTCTCTTTCTTTGTTGACTTTGTCAGCAGTCAGGCAAAGGCCAGAAACGACCCTAGCTTTGTATTGACAAACAGCAGCTGCACTCATTACTGCAACGAAAGGCCCATAACAAAGCATGATGGTGTGAGGAACGCTATATCTATCCATAAGACGGATGTGTCCGCAACAGCGGATCCAAGTTTGACACATAGAGCAGAGCCAGACAAGAAAAGTGGTAGCAATCAAGCTAAGTACTGTCCATTTCATAATAAGTCACATCCTCTGGAAAAAATGTAGAGCCTTTAAAATGAAGCCACTGACAGAATGCAAAACGTTACTAAAAGAACACAGACGATGTTTCAGGTGCTGCTCTGCTACTCATGTGGCCAGGGAATGTCCGGTCGACCTAAAATGCAACGAGTGCGGGAGTGAACGACACTGCACAGCTATGCATCCAGACACTACCACCCCACCAGCAGTGTTCCCCGTGGCGGAGTCAGACATGGAGCAGCAAAACAACTCACCTCCAGAGGTAACTTCAAGGTGCACTGAGGTCTGGGGAGTAGGTCTCCCAGCATGATCTTGTGTGAAGATATGATCGGTACAATTGTTTCCACGAGGACGCTCAGTCAAGATGTACACTATCCTTGGCGACCAGAGCAATCGCTCGTTGACCAGATCTGAGTTCTCCCAGCTATTTAACATCCATGACCATGGTAGACTTTCACCTTACCTGATGAGGACCTGTGCTGGCACCACTGCAATGACGGCAAGGAAGGCAGTCGGCTTTCAGATAGAAGCAATGAACGATGAAGTCTGTTTAGACTTGCCTCCATTCATTCAATGTAATGAGATTATGAGCAATAGATCAGAAATCCCCTCACCAGAGGTTGCTCTTCCCCATGCTCACTTGAGACCTGTGGTGCCTTACATCCCTGAGCTCGATCATGAAGTGCAGATCCTAATCTTACTGGGGAGAGACCTCATACGTATTCACAAAGTGAGACAGCAAATAAATGGGCCCCACAATCGCCTTTCGCGTTTGGATTTAGGGTGGGTGATAGTGGGGGAAGTTTGCGTCGACAGTGCCCACAAGCCCACTATAGCCGTCTTTAAGACCAATGTCCTACAGAATGGATGCCCGTCTTTTCTGACACCATGTCAGAGTCACATCAGCATTAACGAAAAGGCCAGCTATTGTGGGGAGCACAGGCACGGCTGGGAGCACAGTCACAATATCCCCACCCATCTGTCCAGTCATTCTGTTGTGAGGGTGCCTGCTGAAGACAAACTTGGACTAAGCTTATTCATGAGAACAGAAAACAATGACAAACCCACTTTGTCTTTTGAAGTTGAGACCTTTCCGAAGACCATGCAGGAAGAGTTCCCACGAGATGAGCAAAATAGCTGGATTGCTCCACTACTGTTCAGGTCACCCAGACCGTGCCTTCCAAATAACTATAATCAAGCCCTCTCTTGCCTCCACTCGTTGCAATGCACACTGAACAAAAATCCGGAACAATTTGTTGCCTTCATGGAGAAGCTCTTTGAAAACGGACATGCAGAAGAAGCACCCCCTCTCCACGAAAATTAAGAGTGCTGGTACTTACCCATTTTTTGTGTGTACCACCCCCAAAAACCGGGCTAAATATGAGTTGTGTTAGACTCGAGTGCACAAGAAGGTGGCATCTCTCTGAACAGCCTCCTATTCTCAGGCCCCGACATAAACAACTCCCTCCTAGGAGTACTGCTCAGGTTCAGAAAAGAACTTGTTGCACTAACAGCCAACATACAACAAATGTTCTATGGCTTCTTGGTGAGAGAGGACCACAGAAATAACTTAAGATTCCTCTGGCACAAAGGTAATGACCTGACTAAGGAGGTAGCAGAGTACCGCATGCAGGTGCATGTATTTGGGAATAGCCCTTCACCCGCAGTGGCAATATATGGTTTTTGAGGAGCTGCCCAAGAAGGTGAAAAGAAGTGTGGATCCGACTCATGCTGCTTTGTTGAGAGACACTTTTATGTGGACGACGGACTCATCTCCCTCCTGACTGAAGCAGAGGCCATCGATCTGCTTAAGTGCACTCAAGCATCACTGGCAGAATCAAACCTTAAACTGCATAAAATCGCCTCAGAGAGCATCGCAGTGATGCAAGCTTTCACACCTGGAGACCTGGCTGCTGGCTTAAAAGACTTAGGCCTTGACAAAGAAACTCTGCCTGTCCAAAGAAGCCTTGGTTTGTGCTGGAACATAGTCTCTGACACCTTTACGTTCAGAGTAGCAGCCAACCACAAGCCGTTCACCTGCCGTGGAGTGCTATCCACAGTTAATAGCCTCTTTGACCCGTTGGGCTTGGTTGCACCAGTGACCATCCGGGGATGAGCACTGCTCAGAGAAATGTCTGCTAATGTTCATGACTGGGACACTGAGCTTCTGCAGACAAGTTAAAGAAGTGGGAGACATGGGAAAATTCTCTACTGGATTTGAGTGGCCTCCATCTCCCCCACTCATACATACAACAGTCCCTCTCCAGTGCTACTTGCACTGAGTTGTGCCTCTTCTCCGATGCTTCTAACTGGGCCATAGGAGCGGTGGCTTACCTAAGGGTTATCATGACAGATGGGCAGTGTAGAGTTGGCTTTGTGCTTGGAAAGGCAAAGCTAGCCCCCCAACGAGAGCCCACAATCCTTCGCCTTGAACTGTACGGAGCTGTGCTGACCATTGAAATGGCTGAATTTATTCTCGACGAACTTGACTACAAGCCAGATGCTGTGAAGTTTTATTGTGACAGCAAAGTCGTCCTCGGCTATATACACAATGACTCAAAGCGATTCTTTGTATACATGCGTAATCGTGTTCTCCATTTATGCCAGACAACTTCTCCTCAACAGTGGCACTACATGCCTACGGATCAAAATCCAGCTGATCTGGCCACCAGGTCTGTGCTGGCATCACAACTCACAACACCACGTGGTTTACAGGACCAGAGTTCCTTCACAAGACACTTCAGTCTGAAATGCACAAGTCTTTTGAGCTGGTGGATCCTGAAACAGACGTAGATGTGACAACTCAGCTGACCACCCTTGCTGCTCACATAAACGAAGGTAAACTTACCTCAGAACGATTCAAGTGCTTCTCCACTTAGGAGTCTTTGCTGAGAGCAACTTCCTTCTTGATTCACCAGATTCGTTCATACAGGTAAAGCTTGTCGGAATCATTTAAAGGATGGCATCGGTGAAACAAAATACGTACTCCAGAGGAGCTAGTCACAGCAGGGCTGATCATACTCAAGTCTGTTCAAAGGGATGCTTATCCAGAAGAGTATGCTGCACTACAAAGAACAGAGCGATCTCAAGATCTAGTGCAATCCTCGATCTGGATCCTTTCATGTGTGATGGTCTCTTACGGACTGGCGGACATTTGAGACATGTGTCTATTGATCCTGAGGTGAAGAATCCAATCATTCTCCCAAAACAAAGTCATGTCACGAAATTACTGGTGAGTCAGTACCACAGGAAAGTGGAACTCCAAGGGCGTCAATTCACAGAGGGAGCAGTCAGGGCTGCTGGCCTGTGGATTGTTGGTGGCAAGAGGCTGATAAGTTCAGTCCTCCATCACTGTGTCACCTGCCGCAAACTGAGAGGGAAGCTTGAAGTCTAAAAGATGGCCGACCTCCCATCAGAACGTCTGAGCTCATCCTCACCATTCCCTTATGTGGGATTAGATGCTTTGAAGCCAAATTTTAGGATTTTGGGAACAGCGGTGCCAGCTATGCCTTCCATCTTCCAAAGCTCCGCTCCGGCCACTCTACAACCGCTGGCCCTGGGGTGATGCATGCGTCAATTGGTTAGATTACAGGTTGCCAGGTTAGCCCACATGCAACAGGAAACATCCATATGAAAAAAAATCTCATTTTTAATAATTCACATATTAACGAAGAAAGCAATGACTTGTCAAGTCATTGCATGCAAGTCTAAGTCAAGTCTCAAGTCATGAATAGCAAGTCAAAGTCAAGTCGAGTCTTTTATCACTGTTGGTCAAGCAAGTCACAAGTCCCCAATCTGGCAACTTAAGTCTGACTCGAGTCAAGTCACTCGACTCGAGTCCCCCATGTCTGCTGTAGGAAGCTAAAGGGCCAAGAGCACTATCATAACCATCCAGCAGATCAGGCTGTCCATATACAATTATTTCAGTCTTATTTTGATTTAGTTTCATGAAGTTTAACTCCATCCATGTTTTGACATCATTTAAACAACTCAGCAAAGCCTGTATACAATCTCTGCTCTTTGTTTTATAGGCAAATAGATTTGCAAATCATCAGCAAACAATGAAAAGACATATTATATTTTATAAAAATGGATCCCAAGGGCAGCATATACAATGAGAAGAGAATGGGGCCCAAAATGGAGCCTTGAGGGACCCCACAGTTAAGTGGGGCCACAGCTGAAGAGAATTGGTCTATATGGACAGAAAAGCTTCTATTTGACAGGTAAGACTTGAACCATTCTAGGGCAGTACCTTTAATGCCTACACATAGCTCAAGACGTGATAAAAGAATATTATGGTCAACCGTGTCGAAGGCAGCAGTCAGGTCCCAAAGCACCAGAACAGTCCTCAGAGTCCGTAGTTAAAGGGAAGGTTTACAAGATGGCTGTGAGACCAACTATGTTATATGGTTTGGAGACAGTGGTACTGACAAAAAGAAACGAGGCAGAGCTGGAGGTGGCAGAGTTGAAGATGATAAGATTTTCATTGGGAGTGATGAAGAAGGACGGGATTAGGAACGATTTTTAGAGAGGCCGCTCAGGTTGGACGGTTTGGTGACAAAGCAAGAGAGGCAAGATTGAGATTGATTGACTTAGACTGCTTTTATTTTTCATTGCCTCATATGCATGTCTTGTACATACATGGGAACGAAATTACATTTCACATGGACCTCAGTTCCACATAAAAACAAATAACATGCCGTAAGTATTAAAAACAAAAAGTGCATTAAAAGCAAAAATTACTTCACAGACCTAAAAATCACAAGCACACCTGGCACAGACAGTGAGTAAGATCGTCAAAAAGTCATTTTGTGGAAGGTCTAAGTGTTCAGGCTGTTGAGGAACCTCACAGCCTGAGGAATGAAACTATTGCATAGTCTGGTAGAGGCAGCACGGATGCTCTGATACCTCCTGCCAGAGGGTAGGAGGGTGAAGTGGATGTGGGAAGGGTGGGTGGGGTCCATCATGATTCTAAGAGCCTTCCGGGTGCACCGTGTGTCATAGATGACCTGGATGGGTGGGAGAGCAGTTCCTATGAGCTTTCCAGCTGTCTTCACTATCCGCTGTAGGGATTTGCGGTCAGAGGCCTTGCAGTTCCTATGCAGTTCCCCACAGTGATACAGCTGGTCAGAATGCTCTCTATGGTGCCTCTGTAGAATGTGATGAGGATGGGTGGGGCGAGACTTGCCTTTTTCAGATGCCGCAGGAAGTGAAGACGCTGCTGGGCCTTCTTGGAGAGCACAATGACATGTGAGGACCAGGAGAGGTCCTGTGTGATGTGAACTCCCAGGAACTTAACACTGCTGACTCTCTCCACATCCGTACCATTGATGGTCAGAGGGGTATGGTGGGCACTGGTCTTTCTAAAGTCATTAATGACCTCCTTAGTTTTTCCTATATTGAGGGAGAGGTTGTGGTTTTTGCACCTCGCCGCCAGTTGATTCACCTCTGTTGTGTGTGATGATTCATCATTGTCGCTGATGAGACCTATCACTGTAGTATCAGCAAACTTTATAGTGAGGTCAGAGGTGGATGATGCTTTGCAGTTGTGAGTCAGCAGGTGAACAAGAGCGGACTGAGCACACAGCCGTGTGGAACGCCGGTGCTCAGTGTGATGGCCCTGGAGGTGATCTTGACAATTTGCACTGACTGTGGCCTCCCCATGAGGAAGTCCAGCACCCAGTTGCAGAGAGAGGAGTTAAGGCCCAACTGGCTCAGCTTTCTGATCAGGTGTTGTGGTATGATTGTGTTGAAAGCTGAGCTGAAGTCAATGAACAACATCCTCACATAGCTGTTCTTTCTCTCCAGGTGGGACAGAGCTGGATGAAGAGCAGAGGTTATGGCATATTCTGTAGAGTGGTTAGCGCAGTATGCAAACTGGAGAGGGTCCAGAGTGGAAGAGAGGCTGGACTTGATGTGCTTCATGACCAGCCTCTCAAAGCACTTCATGATAATGGGAGTCAGTGCAATGAGGCCGTAGTCATTGTGGCAGGACACAGGGGACTTCTTTGGCACTGGTATGAAGGTGGTAGACTTGCAACACATGGGGATGACTGCTTGGGACAGCGGGATGTTGAAGATGTCAGTAAAGACATCTGCCAGCTGCTCAGCATAGTCCCTGATGGCTCAGCCTGGGATTCTGTCTGGACCCTCAGCTTTGTGTGGGTTGACTCTGGAGAGGGTCTTTCTCACATCATCTGCGGTCACCTGCAGAACCTGGTCATCCATCAGGGATGTAGTCCTCACCACTGGCACATTATTCAGCCTCTCATATCATGTGTAGAAGTCATTTGGTGCATCTGGGTGGGTGGGGGCACCACCACAGGTCTGAGGAGGAGGCTTGTAGCCAGCGAGGACCTGGATGCCCTTCCACAAGTGCCGTGCATCTCTGCTATCAGTGAAGTGGCTGTTGATTCTCTGCACATATTGTCTTTTGGCCTTCCTGATGCCACACGACAGGTTGGCCCTTGATGTCTTGAGGGCTGCCTTATCACCTGATCTGAATACAGCATTCCGGGTCCTCAGCAGCACCCGGACGTCTGCTGTCAGTCAAGGCTTCTGGTTGGACCGTGAAGAAGTGGTTTTGGTGACTGTAACGTCGTCTGTGCATTTATTGATGTAGGCTGTCACTGTGTTCCTCCAGATCAATGTGCTCACCAGAGGAGGCTGCGCTTTGAAAATGTCCCAGTCGGTGCTCTCAAAGCAGACCTGAAGAGCTGAGGTAGACCCCTCTGGCCAGACCCTGATCTGTCACTGAACCAATTTGGCAAGTTTCAGAAGTGACCTGTATGCTGGAATTAGCATAACAAAGATGTGATCTGAGTGTCCAAGGTTGGGGCAGGGGAATGCTCTGTATGCACTCTTCTCATTAGTGTAAATGAGGCCCAGTTTGTTTTTTTCCCTGCTGGCAATGTGTACATGTTGATAAAGTTTAGGAAATACAGTCTTTAGGTTTGCATGATTGAAATCCCCAGTAATAATGAAAAATCCGGTGGCACGGTGGCGCAGTGGTTAGCACTGTCACATCACATCAAGAAGGTCCTGGGTTCAAATCCTGGAGTTGTCCAACCTTGAGGGTCATCCCATGTCGTCCTCTGTGTGGAGTTGCCTGTTCTCCCCGTGTCTGTGGTGGGTTTTCTCCGGTTGCTCCGGTTTCCCCCACCATGAAAAAGACATGCATGTTGGGTTTAATACCTATTAGTGTCTGTGCCCTTGAGCAAGGCATGGCAACACGGACTGGAGTTGGCCCCCGGGCACTGCACTGTGGCTGCCCACTGCTCCTAGCTACACAGCTAGGATGGGTTAAATGCAGAGATGAATATAATAATAATAATACATACTAATTCAAACTTATATAGCACTTTTCTAACACTCAAAGTGGCTTTACAATAAAGGGGGTGAAACAAGACAACAGATAAACATAACACAGACATACAGGGGTGGATGGGAAGGGGGGCAAACATACGGGGTGGATGGAAGGGGGGCTACGAGAGGGAGAAGCGGCAGCCACACATGACCCCAGGGTTTTACTCTTGTAGCCTATTCCTCTCCCGAGGTATCCACTAGATGGCACTATTTAACCCATAGCGGTGGGTGGTTCTTGGGCGTCAGGGAATATCCACACACCGGTGAGCCTGCGTACCACACGTCTAGGGGCCAGACCTCCTCCGAGTCCCTTGTAGTTCAGCCAGGGTCCAAGGTGTACCATTACCATGTCTCGCCAAGAGGAGGCGCTACATAGGGCTTGCTTAAGAGTTTTTAATGATCTTCTTTTAACTGTGGACTCTGGGAACTCCGCTGTTCTGGTGCTTTTGGACCTGACTGCTGCCTTCGACATGGTTGACCATAATAGACGCTACACAACAACCCTACTTCTTACACAAGAATGTCACACACAAAAGAATTTCCCCATGGTGAGCAATAAAATATCTCTCAAATCCATCGGGGTACGCGGTTTGTTCATTGCTGATGCCATTGTGTAGTTTGCGCAGTGCCTCTGAGGCATTAGTGCTCGGGGGCAAGTACACAGCCACAAAAGCAACAACAGTGAAACATGGACATATGTGGAGGAGCGATATATTGGGATATATTGGGGGAAGGATGCTGAATATGGAGCTGCCAGGGAAGAGGAGAAGAGGAAGGCCAAAGAGGAGGTTTATGGATGTAGTGAGGGAGGACATGCAGGTGGCTGGTGTGACAGAAGAAGATACAGAAGACAGGAAGACATGGAAACGGATGATCTGCTGTGGCGCCCCCTAACGGGAGCAGCTGAAAGTAGTAATAGTAACAGTAGTAGTGGTCATAGTCGTAGTAGTAGTAGTAGTAGATGACTGTTATGGTGAAATAAATTAATAACATCAGCTCGAGGTTTACAACACTGTCAGCTTTGTGTGTTTCTGGAGGAAATAGATGCAACATATGGAGATGTGTTGTATTTCACTGAAGTGCACTGGTTGAGCAGGGACAGTGGCCTGAAAAGGTTTTGTGAACTGAGGGAAGCGATCAAAGAATTCATGAAAGAAGGCAGGCTACATGTTCCTGAGCTTGATGATCCCAAATGGTTCATGGATTTAGCTTTCTTAGTTGATACCACACGGGCACTTATTTACATTGATATGCATTAACATAATATTACTATATGGACGGTCATCAATGACAGGGCGGTAGAAGATCTGCTAGTGGGCCAGAGAAAATAGCGTGGAAGGCATTTCAGGATGTTTTTGAGAATTTTCTTGGCAACTACAGAGCACCAAACTACACTGAGCTGCTTGACAACATGTGTAAAGCACACGACACCATGACATGCAACATGTTATTGAAAATTCATGTTCTGCATCACACTTGGACTTCTTCCCTGCTGGTCTTGGTGCAGTCACTGAGGGACATGGTGAAAGGTTTCACCAGGACATTGGACCATGGAAAAGAGGTATGAGGAAAAATGGAATCCATAAATGCTGGCTGACTGTTGTTGGACACTGACGCAAGAGGCACCAGATGCTGAGTACAGACCGAAATCATCTGCAGAATATTTGAGGCTCAGTTGAACCAACACCATGTGTCAGCATCATTATGTGATGAAACATGTCAATTCAACACAAGTTATCTTAACATTTCTCCAAACTCCTACATGATATAGCACATGTGAGATTATTTCTGTGTTCAGCGTGATGCTGTCTATCATAATCTCTTTTCCAGGAAGCAAAACGTTTGAAAAAATTGTTGTCCAGTGTATCAGTGTATTTGTTTGGCAGCTGCGGCAGCTCCGCCCACTTGCCAGTTGTAGAAATGTTACTGCTTACTTCCTCATACACGGTTACTTGATAAGTAACCGTGTATGAGGTAACACACGTATATGTTCAAACCCATTTTCTTGTCTTTGTGTTTTCTTTTGTCTTTCTATTCTGGTTTTGTGGATCTTCTCCCAACAGTTTCTCCAATTGTTGGACAACCGGAGGCTAATGTTACTCTAGTTGCTGGTTAGCTTAGTGCTTTGCTAGTTTCTCACTGATCTTTAGTTTGATCTAGTTCCGGGTTAACCCTTGAGTGTCCTGTAATGTTTCTCACATTTTTCCTGGATTCTTGAGATTGAATTTTGTGGTGTGTTTTTCATTGTACTTCTTCTGGAAAATATGAAAATTAGTGGTGGTTACAGAAACTCCTTTTTGCTTCTCTGTCCTCCAATTTGAAATGACATGCATCTGTGTTTGACTCTCTCCAGTTGGTAGGCCTATCTCAGTCGTCCAGACGCCCTCTCCCAACGAAGAAGATATTGATGCTCTTCATCAAGTTTACCTGCAGAGCCTCAGCGAGCTGTTCGAAGAGCAGAAAGAGAATTACGGGATACCGAAAGACAGACACCTCCAATTTATCTAAAACACACACACACACACACACACACATAATATATATTATACACGTATTTGTGTGTGCATGTGTGTGTGTGTATACCGAATAAAGAAGAAAAAGGAAGATAACATCTCAGTGTGTTTTCTGCTCTACAGTGTGTTCCTGTTTGTGGATGGAGATGTAATCAAACTTGTATTGGCTGTGACCCCTGAAATGGGAATATGATGTCACCCTCCTCTTAATTACGAATATGATGTTAACTTCCTCGCAATAAGAATATGATGTCACCTTCCTCTTAAAAAGGAATATGATGTCACCTTCCTCTTAAATTGGAGTATGATGTCACCTTCCTCTTAAATAGGAACATCATGTCACCTTCCTCTTAAATAGGAATATGATGTCACCTTCCTCTTACATAGGAATATGATGTCACCTTCCTCTTAACTAGGAATATGATGTCACCTTCCTCTTAAATTGGAATATGATGTCACCTTCCTCTTAAATAGGAATATGATGTCACCTTCCTCTTAAATGTGTATATGATTTCACCTTCCTCTTAAAAAGGAATATGATGCCACCTTCCTCTTAAATAGGAATGTGATGTCACCTTCCTCTTAAATAGGAATATGATGTCACCTTCCTCTTACATAGGAATATGATGTCACCTTCCTCTTACATAGGAATATGATGTCACCTTCCTCTTAAATAGGAATATGATGCCACCTTCCTCTTAAATTGGAATATGATGTCACCTTCCTCTTACATAGGAATATGATGTCACCTTCCTCTTAAATAAGAATATGATGTCACCTTCCTCTTAAAAAGGAATATGATGTCACCTTCCTCTTAAATGTGTATATGATTTCACCTTCCTCTTAAATATGAATATGATGCCACCTTCCTCTTAAATAGGAACATCATGTCACCTTCCTCTTAAATAGGAACATCATGTCACCTTCCTCTTACATAGGAATATGATGTCACCTTCCTCTTAAAAAGGAATATGATGTCACCTTCCTCTTAAATAGGTATATGATTTCACCTTCCTCTTAAATAGGAATATGATGTCACCTTCCTCTTAAATAGGAATATTATGTCACCTTCCTCTTACATAGGAACATCATGTCACCTTCCTCTTAAATAGGAATATTATGTCACCTTCCTCTTACATAGGAACATCATGTCACCTTCCCCTTAATATGAATATGATGTCACCTTTGTTAGGGCTCGGTCTGTTGACCAACCTGGCAACCAGCAATGAGAGCGGGGGAAGGGCGCGTCTGAAACACCTGCAGCCTACCTACTCGTTAACCACTCTAGTATAAGTTTGTTTGCTTTCCAGAACTCGTCGCGAGTTCGTCCTGAACAGTCCCGTGAGTAAATTCTTCGTCTCGAGTTTTGTGACATTTCTGTGTCTCCCGGTGGAGTACAGATTGTAGTATTCTCCGTGTTTTTGCTTGTTTGATTATTCCCTTGTGTCAGTTCTCCTTGAGAGCTTGTTCGGAGAAGAACTCTCTTTGTGTTTTCCCCATTGGATTTTCCCATCGTGATTTTCTAGTTGAGATCAAGTTTTTGATATTCTAATTTCTCCTCTCTCACTGCGGATCTTATGACTCGGTTGGACTTCTACCTTAAAGGAGCAGTTTGTGTTTTTTCCCCTTTCGGACTTTAAAGGAGCAGTTTGTGTTTTTTCCCTTTCGGACTTTAAAGGAGCAGTTTACGTTTTTTCCCTTTCGGACTTTAAAGGAGCAGTTTACTTTTTTTCCTTTTCGGATTAAGGGGGCAGTTTACGTTTTCCCATTTTTAAGAAGCTATTCTCAAGTTCCGCCTGAAGCGCCTCCCCCTTCTGTCCAGGCCCGGCCGGCTCTCCTCTACGAGTCCTGCCAGGTTGGTGCTTTACTTTGTCTTGTGTTGTCGCTATTGGGTTCGTTCTACAAACCCTAACAGTACGAACTCGCCTTCACTATGAACCCAGACAACCCAGACGCCAATCCTGTCCAGGCTGCTCTCTATAAGCAGATTCAGCTTACAGCCTCCCACGGCCAGCAACTACAAGAGGCCGCTGTTGCCATGCAGGGCCTCCGGGCTCAGGTGCAACCCCTCCAGGCTTCGGTGGATTCTCTTTCGGCCCAGCAAGCGGCGCTCGCGAGCCAACAAGAGGAGGTTCTTAAGCAGTTGCAAACTCTCACAGCGGCTATCACCATCCAGCCAGCTGTCCCACCAGTTCCGGCCGCCCCTCCTCCAGCAGTGCCCGCAGCCGTTGCCTTAGACAATCCTACCGTTTATGTTTCGGATTTCCGGGAGCCCAGTATCTCCAATCCCAGGCCTTTTGATGGCAACTTTGAGACCTGTGCCACGTTCATCATGCAGTGTGAGCTTGTCTTCGCCCACCATTCCAGGGGGTTCACCACAGATGCTGCAAGAGTTGCTTACGTGACTAACCTGCTGACTGGCCGCGCTGCTCAGTGGGCCACTGCTTCCTGGTCCATGGGGGCCAGTTTCTGCTCTTCCTACGATGACTTTGTGGCTGAGCTTCGGAAGGTATTCCATCATCCAGTGTACGGTCAGGATCCGGGTGTCCGATTGAGCAGGATCCAGCAGGGCAGTGGCAGTGTCACTGACTACTCAGTCGAGTTCAGGCTGGCTGCGGCTGAGAGTGGCTGGAACGACCAGTCACTTCGGGTAACCTTCCGTAGGGGCCTCAGCGATGCCGTCAAGGATCAGCTAGCCACCCGGGAGGATCCTACCTCTCTCGACGACCTTATCAGCCTTGCCATCCGCATCGATGGACGTCTCCGCGAGAGAAGGCGCGAGCGAGGTCTACGGGGAACCGTTTCTACCTCTCAGCCATCCAGAGCTTCCGAAGGGGGCTCTTCTTCGTCGCACTCCACTTCCCCTGTGGCAAGCCTCTCCTCCCCCCAGACAGTGACAGAGGAGGAACCTATGCAGCTTGGGCGTACACGACTGACTCCCGCTGAACGTGAGGCCCGGTTCAAGGCAGGTCTCTGTCTTTACTGCGGTCTTAAGGGACACCGGATCAGCGAGTGTCCTACGCGGCCAAAAGATTAGGCTCACTGGGACCCCGGGAGATCCTAGTGAGCCGTCTTTCCTGTTCCCGCCATCCTGCTCCGGCTAACCATCTTGTGAGCGTTACCCTGGCTTGGGCAGACCAGCGGCTCACTGTAGGCGCACTCATCGATTCGGGAGCTGATGGGTGTTTCTTGGACTCTACGTTTGCTGCTCAAGCTAACATTCCATGTGAGGAATTGGAGAGGCCAATAGAGGCCTTTGCTCTGGATGAGCGCCGCCTGGCCAGTGTTACCCGACAGTCCTGTCCCGTGTCTCTCACTATTGCTGGAAACCATGTGGAGAGCCTTCAGTTCTTCGTCATCCAGTCTCCCTTAGTTCCTGTGATCTTGGGGCGTCCCTGGTTGGCTCAGCATGAGCCACACATTGCTTGGTCGTCTGGTAACATTTTGGAGTGGAGCTCCTCCTGTCACGCCCGGTGTCTTCAGGCCGCACCTGGTCCAGCAGTCCAGACTGTTCCGATTGCCCCTCCTCCCGATCTTTCCTCTGTTCCTCCCGAGTATCATGATCTCGGGGAGGTCTTCAGCAAGACGCGGGCTCAGTCTCTCCCTCCGCATCGGCCATATGATTGTGCTATCAACCTCCGTCCTGGGGCCTCTCTCCCTAGCAGTCGTCTTTACAGCCTTTCCATCCCCGAGAAGGCTGCTATGGACGATTACATTTCAGAATCGTTGGCGGCAGGGCTCATCCGACCCTCATCCTCCCAGGTGGCAGCTGGTTTCTTTTTCGTTAAGAAGAAGGATGGTGGTCTCCGACCCTGCATTGATTATCGCCAACTCAACGACATCACCATCAAGAATAAATACCCCCTGCCTCTGATGAGCTCCACCCTCGAACCCCTGACCCAGGCGACTGTCTTCACTAAGCTGGATCTCCGGAACGCCTACCATCTCGTTCGGATCCGGAAAGGGGACGAGTGGAAGACAGCCTTTAAGACTCCCCGTGGTCATTATGAGTACCTGGTAATGCCGTTCGGCCTCACCAACGCCCCGGCGGTGTTCCAGGCACTCATGAATGACATCCTTCGCGACATGCTCGACCAATTCATTGTCGTCTACCTTGATGACATCCTCATCTTCTCCAGGTCCCTCGAGGAGCATGTCCAGCACGTGCGGCAGGTTCTCGAACGCCTCCTTCGTAACCGGCTGTTCGTCAAGGCTGAGAAATGCCTGTTCCATTCTGAGTCAGTGGACTACTTAGGTTTTATCGTGGAGGGAGGCAAGACTCGAGCTGATCCTCGCAAGATCAAAGCGGTGGTGGAATGGCCGGATCCTAAGTCACGTAAGGAACTGCAGAGCTTCCTCGGGTTCGCGAACTTTTACAGGAGGTTCGTCCGAAACTACAGCTCTGTAGCAGAACCCCTCACCCGTCTAACCTCCCCCTCTCAGCCGTTCGTCTGGTCCCCAGCTGCTCGCTCTGCATTTCTGTCGCTCAAGGAGAGGTTCACCAGTGCCCCCGTCCTACTCCATCCCGATCCCAAGAGGCAGTTCATAGTTGAGGTGGACGCTTCGGACACCGGATTGGGGGCTGTGCTCTCCCAACGATCAGAGGCCGACCAGAAGGTCATCCTTGCGCGTTCTTCTCCCGCCGGTTCCTTCCCGCCGAGGAGAACTACGATGTTGGTAATCGGGAGCTTCTCGCTGTAGTGGCTGCACTTGAGGAATGGCGCCATTGGCTGGAGGGGGCAGAGCATCCATTTACCATCTGGACTGATCATAAGAACCTGACGTTCATCCGGGCAACCAAACGTCTCAATGGTCGGCAGGCACGGTGGGCCAGCTTCCTCAGTCGGTTCGACTTCACACTGACTTATCGTCCTGGCTCCCGCAACACCAAGGCAGATGCTCTGTCTCGTCAACACCTTAAGGAACCTGTAACGGTGGAACCAAGTCCCGTCCTCCCTGAGACCAAGGTCGTTGGCGTGGTGACCTGGGGCCTTGAAACGGTGGTCAAGCGCGCCTTGCGCTCCAGTCCAGCCCCGAGCAACGTGCCGCCTCGCCGACTGTTTGTTCCGGACTCAGTGAGGTCTCGGGTCCTCAAATGGGGCCACACCAGTCAGCTCGCTTGCCACCCTGGAGTCCACCGCACTTTCACTTTCATAGCTCGACGGTTCTGGTGGCCCACTATGAGGAGGGGCGTCAAGGAGTTCGTCATGGCCTGCACCATCTGTGCCCGCAGCAAGGCCTCTCACCAGGCACCGGCTGGTCTGCTGCAGCCCCTTCCTATTCCCAGTCGGCCCTGGTCCCATGTGGCGTTGGATTTTGTCTCTGGACTTCCTCCGTCTCAGGGCAACACAGTGATCCTGACGGTGGCGGATCGCTTCAGCAAGGGTGTTCACCTGGTGGCTTTGCCTAAGCTTCCTTCTGCTTCAGAAACCGCTGACCTCCTGATGAGCCACGTCTTCCGTTTGCATGGACTTCCCAAGGACATTGTGTCAGACAGAGGGCCCCAGTTTGTTTCCCGTGTGTGGCGTGCTTTCTGCAAGGGGTTGGGCGCCTCGGTCAGCCTTTCGTCGGGATATCATCCGCAGACTAACGGACAGACTGAGAGGATGAACCAGAGTGTGGAATCTGCTCTCCGTTGCGTCGCTGCCAAGAAGCCAACCTCCTGGAGTCAGTTTCTCCCCTGGGTCGAGTATGCGGTCAACTCCCTGGTCAGCTCCGCCACCGGCCTCTCGCCCTTTGAGGCATCCCTGGGTTACCAGCCGCCCGTCTTCTCTGCACAGGAGTCCGAAGTGGAGGTTCCCTCCGTGCAGACTCATCTGGACCGCTGTCGTCGTGTCTGGGAGATCACCAGGGCTGCGCTGCTCCGTGCTACGGAACGTGCCAGACGAGGAGCTAACCGTCGCCGATCCACAGCACCAGCTTACCAACCCGGACAGAGAGTCTGGCTGTCCACCAAGGATCTCCCCCTTCAGTCCTCTGCCAAGAAGCTGAATCCCCGGTTCGTTGGACCCTTCGAGATCCAGGAAGTACCCAGTCCTGCAGTTGTGTGTCTTAAGCTCCCGGCCTCCATGAAGATCCATCCGGTTTTTCATGTGTCCCGAGTAAAGCCTGTCTCCGAGAGCCCCCTTATGCCTCCGGCCCCAGCTCCGCCTCCCCCTGAGATTGTGGATGGGCATCCACAGTGGAAGGTCCGTCGGCTGATGGACGTCCGACGCAGGGGACGGGGGTTCCAGTATTTGGTTGACTGGGAGGGCTATGGGGTGGAGGAACGAAGCTGGGTATCCCGCCAGCTCATCATGGACCCTGGTCTGCTCGCTGATTTCTATCGCCGTCACCCTGACAAGCCTGGCAGGTCGCCTGGTGGCTCCCGTAGAGGGGGGGGGGGGACTGTTAGGGCTCGGTCTGTTGACCAACCTGGCAACCAGCAATGAGAGCGGGGGAAGGGCGCGTCTGAAACACCTGCAGCCTACCTACTCGTTAACCACTCTAGTATAAGTTTGTTTGCTTTCCAGAACTCGTCGCGAGTTCGTCCTGAACAGTCCCGTGAGTAAATTCTTCGTCTCGAGTTTTGTGACATTTCTGTGTCTCCCGGTGGAGTACAGATTGTAGTATTCTCCGTGTTTTTGCTTGTTTGATTATTCCCTTGTGTCAGTTCTCCTTGAGAGCTTGTTCGGAGAAGAACTCTCTTTGTGTTTTCCCCATTGGATTTTCCCATCGTGATTTTCTAGTTGAGATCAAGTTTTTGATATTCTAATTTCTCCTCTCTCACTGTGGATCTTATGACTCGGTTGGACTTCTACCTTAAAGGAGCAGTTTGTGTTTTTTCCCCTTTCGGACTTTAAAGGAGCAGTTTGTGTTTTTTCCCTTTCGGACTTTAAAGGAGCAGTTTACGTTTTTTCCCTTTCGGACTTTAAAGGAGCAGTTTACTTTTTTTCCTTTTCGGATTAAGGGGGCAGTTTACGTTTTCCCATTTTTAAGAAGCTATTCTCAAGTTCCGCCTGAAGCGCCTCCCCCTTCTGTCCAGGCCCGGCCGGCTCTCCTCTACGAGTCCTGCCAGGTTGGTGCTTTACTTTGTCTTGTGTTGTCGCTATTGGGTTCGTTCTACAAACCTTAACAACCTTCCTCTTACTTAGGAATATGATGCCACCTTTCTCTTAAATAGGTATATGATTTCACCTTCTCCTTAATATGAATATGATGTCACCTTCCCCTTAATATGAACATGATGTCACCTTCAACTTACATAGGAATATGATGTCACCTCCCTCTTAAATAGGAATATGATGTCACCTTCAACTTACATAGGAATATGGTGCCACCTTCCTCTTAAATAGGTATATGATTTCACCTCCCTCTTAAATAGGAATATGATGTCACCTTCAACTTACATAGGAATATGGTGCCACCTTCCTCTTAACATGAATATGATGTCACGTTCCTCTTACATAGGAATATGATGTCACCTTCCTCTTAAATAGGTATATGATGTCACCTTCCTCTTACATAGGAATATGATGTCACCTTCCTCTTACATAGGAATATGATGTCACCTTCCTCTTAAATTGGAATATGACTGGGAGGGATATGGCCTGGACGTGAACCTCGTCCGGGACTTCCACAGGAAGCACCCTGACGGGCCTGGTGGGTCGCTCGGTGGCGCCCCTCGGAGGGGGGGTACTGTCACAGCCCCTCGCCCTTGACACCTGCTCACCCCTCCTTCTCCCCGGCACACCTGCTGGCCATCAAGCAATCGCCTTCACCCTTAAGAAGCCTCCACTGTGGACCAGTCTTCGCTGGAACGTTGCCATTCATGGTTTGTTGCCTAAAGGACTTCAGCCTGCCGGTCTACCTGCCACTGAGCCAACTCCTGCTCTACCCCTGGGATCGGCCACTTCAATAAAGCCTTGATTCCTTCCCTTACCTGGTTGTCCCGTCTGCTTTTGGGTTTTTCCAGATACGTGACACATTTATTACATTGTATAACTATTGCTTCTGCCATTGTAGCTAGCGTGGTCCTTCTCCGCAGCAACGTTAACCTGCTAGCTGTCTCAATGTGGGAGTTTTCCATCCTCAAAAGGTATTATTTTCTTCTTCTGTTGGTTGCCGTTGAGTCCAGTTCTGACACCGTGTTCAAATGCTCATGCAGATACGTGGGTTTATGAAGCTTTACTTATAACTCTGGGAAATAGCGCAGAACTGCCTTGCACCTTGGTGCAATCACTCTACTTCTGCTGTCTAGTAGATCACAGATACGTAAGATTAACACAGTGTTGCCACCTACAAGCCAACTCTTGTAACAGATCTACAAAAAAGAAGGAGGAAAAAGACAGAGGAGGACGAAGGGCATGCATGAAATGGTGCCGCAACGCATGTCCGAGGAGAGTTGGCCCCGAAATGAAACGAGAGACTACTCCCATGGGAGAGCCTTGCTTATCTGCTGCTGGGGGCTCAGATGTTGGCATGGGAGAGCCTTGCTTAGCTGCTGCTGGGGGCTCAGATGTTGGCATGGGAGAGCCTTGCTTATCTGCTGCTGGGGGCTCAGATGTTGGCATGGGAGAGCCTTGCTTAGCTGCTGCTGGTCGCTCAGATGTTTGCATGGGAGAGCCTTGCTTAGCTGCTGCTGGGGGCTCAGATGTTGGCATGGGAGAGCCTTGCTTAGCTGCTGCTGGTTGCTCAGATGTTTGCATGGGAGAGCCTTGCTTAGCTGCTGCTGGGGGCTCAGATGTTGGCATGGGAGAGCCTTGCTTATCTGCTGCTGGTCGCTCAGATGTTGGCATGGGAGAGCCTTGCTTAGCTGCTTCTGGGGGCTCAGATGTTGGCATGGGAGAGCCTTGCTTAGCTGCTGCTGGGGGCTCAGATGTTGGCATGGGAGAGCCTTGCTTATCTGCTGCTGGGGGCTCAGATGTTGGCATGGGAGAGCCTTGCTTATCTGCTGCTGGGCGCTCAGATGTTGGCATGGGAGAGCCTTGCTTAGCTGCTGCTGGGGGCTCAGATGTTAGCATAGGAGAGCCTTGCTTAGCTGCTGCTGGGGGCTCAGATGTTGGCATGGGAGAGCTTTGCTTAGCTGCTTCTGGGGGCTCAGATATTGGCATGGGAGAGCCTTGCTTATCTGCTGCTGGGCGCTCAGATATTGGCTGATATTCCGCACCTCATGCCACACTGCCCGTGGGAAAGGCCATCACATTTTCGGGCACAGGTAAACAAAGATAGCGGCGCCCTGGGGCTGCATAAACTGGTAGGCATAAAAACACCGGTAAACGGGACTGGGAAGCTTTCCTGCCCAATTTGAGCTGTTAGCCCGGGCGAGGGCCTTGTCGGATGATCAGAACGCCAACTTGCTCTTTGTTTGACGGACGACGCGCTGTCTTGTCTGCTGTTGCTGTATCCTAGCGAGACGACTGATTACAGCAAGTTAACCAGCGCGTTGGAGCGGCGTTTTGGGCAGTGCTCTCGACCGGCGCTCCTGCGATTTGAGCCGCATGGCCGAGTAAGACGTTCGGGTGAGCCGCTGCGGACTCTGGCTAATGACATTGAGAGTTTGATGAGACGGGCGGACGCACCGTCGTCATACATGCATACCATCTACGGTGCAAACTGAGCTGGCCGATTTATCAGGGCACTCTCCCCGAATAACCTGTGCGCCCATACCCAGCTGGTTCATCCACGCTCCATGCGTGAAGCGCTGGAGTATGCGTTAAGGAGATGGTGACGGAAGCGACACAGCACGGCACGTTTGCAGACACCCCCCGATGGTCAGAGCAGCGGGGGAGTGCGAGAGTGCTGCCCATCAGGGGGCTGGCCCTGCCTCCAGTCGGGTACCAACAGACACGGCCTCAGACACATGCGCGCCTCTGTTGGGGCTATTGCCAGGCCGGACACCTGGTGAAGAATTGCCCTGCCCGGGCAAAGATGACGGGAAGTGACGCGGGGTCACAGCAGAAGGGACGCTGCGCACCCCCATACCAAAGTCCCGTACACCGCCCACGCATGTCAGCCAGGCATCAAATAACAGCAGGGAGGAGGGACAGGAAGTTGTCGTGTTGGGAAGGACTTCTATTTCAGACGTTTGCCACATTCCTATCTGCACTGAGGGTGTTTCATGCCTAGCTATGATTCTGAGCCCAGATACACGGGCGGGCAGCAACCAGTTCTTATCAATCTACTCCTATATTTTCGGAATGTGTGTGTGTGTGGTGTTAGTGTAGTGTGTGTTAGGTAGTTAGTGTAGATAGCGGGACCGAAAACTAAAGCACTTATGATCCTAATTCTTTTTGGAGGTGGTAGGTATTGTTCCAGAGAGGACCAGAAAAATAGCAGAACATTAAAATAATTATAATAATTATGCAAAATGTGCATTTTCTAAAAATGGCTAAAAACCACGTTTCTCGGCATTTCAGATGATTCTGAGCATTTGGGGGGAGGGAGCTGGAGTGGGGGGGGTTTAGGAGCAGAGGGAAGGTGGTTAGCTGGCAGGATGCAGAGGAGGGCGATTTAGACGGGTGGATAACCAAACCGCTACATTGTAGCGGGGTTTTTCTAGTACATATATATTTTTTAATCTTTGAACCGTGACTTTACGTGGTCTGCCACTTCGTGGCTGAGTTGCTGTTGTTCCTAAACGGTTCCGCTTTCCAATAACACCACTTCCGGGTAACCGTGGAACGTCCAGCAGGGAAGAACTTGCACCAGCTGACTTACTGCAGAGGTGGCGTCCTACGACAGCACCACGCTTGAGTGCCCTGAGCTCTTCGGAACCAGCCATTCTTTCTTTCACGCGTGTGTGTACCTGCAGACTGCATGGCTTGCTGCTGGACTTACACTCCCGTGGCAAGGAAACAGCCGGATTCAATGATGGAGAGGTGTGTCCCAATACTTTTGCACATATATACTATAAGTCAGGGAGTCAAGTAAATTCTTTATGAGACAGCACAAGCCTGTTTCCTGCCTTAAGCGATCATCAGCTGTTAATTAGCTTTATTGACAGCTGATGACTGCTTATGGCAGGAAACAGGCTTGTGCTTTCTTTTCTTGATATTTTCCTTTACAGTAAATGTCCATCCATCCATCCCGCCATCATCCATCCCGCTTGTCCTGCTCTCAGGGTCGCGGCATGCTGGAGCCCAACCCAGCAGCCATTGGGCGGCAGGCGGGGGGACACGCTGGCCAGCTAAGGGAACTCACCACGAGACGGCTGTCATGGCTGTCCAGGTCGGAAAAGGATGTCACGTGTCTCAACATGTCCTCATCAGTACGTCGAGGGCGGGCTGAACTCCTAGACACACGTGGGTAACCTCAGTAAAGTTCACTATGAAATATTTTCAGTCAAGTCCTCCAACCAGAGTCACCTTCCCAAAGTTTTAAATGATTTTGTCACCCATCGTTTCTGTTAATAGTGTCCCCATTAGTGAGCCCGGGTTATATTGTCATTTTCCCCATAACACAACATTCACTTTCTCTTCGTTAGCCTATTGTTTTCTTCCTTTTACAGTGAAGCAGTCACTCTATGTCATTGCTGCTTACTTGCAGTAATATTTCTCACGTTAATCCTCTATTTTACATTCACAGGGTCTGGTAACCGGGGGTTACAACCGCCTTAGTGGGCACGCACGGGGTCCACAGTCATGGTCGTCTGGCCGGTGTCATGGTTGCGTAATCTGGGTCATCGGGGCTCGCCTATTCCCCGTCCCCTGATTGGTGTTTCGGTTCACCTGCGCACCAATTTTCCTGAGTGACCCTGATTGCCCCTGGTTGCTCCTGATTGCCCCTGGTTGCTCCTGATTGCCCCTGCTTCACTCACCTGTTGCCCTTTCTCCGATTGGCTCTTCTGTTCCTGCCCTGTCCTGTGCACCCTGATTGGCTCCCTGCGCATATATTACCCCTGGTTGCTCGACCTCCTTGTCGGGAGACACACACAGACACACGTACTGACTCTTGGTCGCCGGATGCGCCGTGTTCCGTTCCGAGCCGCCTCTGCTGTCTGTAGTGTCTGTTCCTGCGGTCTGTAAGTTCATTTGTCTTCTGAAAACCTTGTTCTAGCCCAGTCAGTCTCTGAGTCGTGCATTTGGGTTTTCCATTTTCTGCCTCGGTGTGACAGCAGGAGGTGGTGCCCATGGGTACGTGGCTGGAGGACATCGTTGTTTAGCTCCATACAGTAACCGGTGAGCTAGCGCCAATGAAGGGGAGGGACAGCTGATGTTGACGGTTGGGGGAGGAGCATTGGACATCTGGTTTGGCTAGCAGAGGTGCAGGACACGTGCATTCTGGGCCTGGGCTTTTTGAGGGATTACGGCTGTCAGTTGGACCTGGGGAAGGGCACGTTGGGTTTTGGCGGGGGTCATGTTGTGAATATGAGGACCTGCAGCGCATGGGAGACCTGACAGCAGGACCCCACAGATGCTGTGTGGGGGGAAGTGAGTACGCGGGCCATATGCGGATGCCCAGTACAGCCCAGCCTTAATGGAGAGGGTGTTAGCTGGGGTTCCACACACTGAATGCCTGTTTTTGTTTTTGTTTTTTTGGGTAACGTCCTGGCTCATGGCAGATCATTTGATTTAGCTGTAGCAGCGCTGCGCAAAGTGCTGGAGAGGATCAGGGGGGTGGGGCTGAAGCTACACCCCGACAAGTGCAGGCTACTGAGCAGGGAGCTGACTTCCTGGGGCACTGCATTGGCAGCGAGGGGATTGGCACCGCAGGGGAGAAGGTGTGTCATATGTGAGTGGCCCACCCCTACAGAACAGAGGGGGTTTAAAAGTCCTTTAGGGTTGGCCTCCTACTACAGGAAGTTTGTGCGGAGTGTTTGTGCATTGCAGCCCCCTTGTACTAGTTACTACAGAAGGACCAGCAATTCTTATGGTCAGAGGACTACAAAAAGGCTTTTCGCACACTGCAACAGGCCTTGACAAGCGCACCAATTCTGGCACCCCCTGACCCCCATTTGTCCTGGGCACGGATGCGAGTGGGGGTGGGGGGGTCGGGGCAGTGTGGCCAGATGGAGAAAAAATTGTGGCCCATTACAGCAAACACTGAGCAAAGCTGAATGGTGCTATTGTGTCACTTGCAGGGAGCTGCTGGCAGTAGTCTTTGCCATCCGGTACTTTAAGTATTACCTGTTTGGCCGGTCTTTCACCATACACACTGATCATGCCTCTTTGCAGCGGCTGATGACATTCAAGGAGCCAGAGGTGCAGTTGGCTCGTTGGTTGGAGGACTTGCAGTGCTACGAGTTCACCATAACCCACCGTACAGGAGAACGGCATGGTAATGCAGACGCACTGTCTCGTTGGTCATGCAGCTCGGTGGGCTTCCGGAATTGTAACGGCAGAGAAGCCAGGGAACATGAGCTGGTCCTGGGTGCATAAAGGCAGGGCAGAGAAGAGCATACTGGCGAGTAGAGAGCCGCAGGTAGTGGATGTTACAGACAGGTCCACAGAGCAGAGACAGGACCAGGACTTGCAGCCTGTGATGTTGTGGATGGGTGTGCAGCAGCGACCACCATGGGAAGCGGTGGCAGCTTTTTCCCCATGGGCAAAAGGGCTGTGGGCCAAGTTCAAAACTCTGCAGCCGCGAGCCTGGCTGGAACCAGCAACCAGAGAGAAGAGGTGGCAAGTGGTGGTGCCCAGAGGGATGCAGGAGGTGGTTCTTAAACCCATGCATGGCTCTGCAGGCTTGGGTCACTTAGGGGTGACAGAGACTCTCCACCGGCTGTGTCAAGCATTCTACTGGGGATGTCTGAGGAGGGACATTGAGGGCTTTTGCAGGCTCTGCGACCTCTGCACAGCTTGCAAAGGGCCACAGGGCCAGTCGAGGGCTGAGCTACAGCAGGGGATGGGAGAGCCCATGCAGTGGGTGAGTGACATTGTTGGGCCATTCCCGCGCACAGCACGGTGGAACCACTTCATACTCACTGCTGTGGACTATTTCACTAAATGGCCAGAGGCCTATGCACTGCCGGACCAGGAGGCCGAGACCGTCGTTAATGCCCTGTTGAAAGGAATGGGGGTCCCGGGGTCCATCCATAGTGACCAAGGGAGAAATTTTGAATCCAGGGTTTTGTCCACCATCTGTGAGCAGCTGGGAATCGCTGACTCGCACAACACCACTCCACTGCCAGAGTGATGGGTTAGTGAAGCGGTTTAACTGCACCCTAACTGAAGTTATCTATCTTAACATCCACCCATCAGCTCCACTGGGATATGCACTTACCCCTGGTCCTCATGGTGTGCTGCACTGCGGTCAAGGACTCCACTTCATGCAAACCAGCCTTCCTCATGTTGGGCAGGGAAATGAGGACCCCTGGGGCGCTGGCCTTTGGACAGGCCCCAGATGTACCATCTGCCCCTGCACATCCGAGGTATGTCAGGCAGCTTCAGGACTGTTTGGACACCGCACATGCATACACCTGGAGGCAATTGCAGAGTGCAGGGGTGCGGCAGAGAAGGAATTATCACCTCCGTGCCAGAGGGCAACACTTTGCAGCCGGGGAGCTAGTTTGGATCTACACCCCAACCCAGAAGAAAGGCCATTGCCCTAAACTAGACAGCAACTGGGTCGGGCCTTGCTGGTCTTGGAGTGGCTAGGAGAGGTTGTCTATGGGGTACAATTGCCGCAAAGTGGCGCTATACTGTGACCGGCTGAAGCCATACAGGGGCTCTGCAACACCTCACACCAACGGAGGGGAGCGGGGAACACCCATGTTGCCTGCCGTGACATCTGGGGAAGGAGGGATTGTAGCAGCCAGCCCTGATGTCGCAAAAAGTGGAACCCAATCTGCTGCCTCAGTGCCCAGCTTACCTCCTTGGGGGGGGTGGGGCAACCCCAACCAGATCAAGGGAAGGACGGACCCATGGGACAGTGCCTACGGGGTAACTGAGGAGGCAGTGAAGAACTCCTGTGAGGTTTAGAGACTTTGTCCTCGGGGTCGAGGACTTTAATAAGGGGGGGGCAGTAGCATGGTGTGTTCAGGTTCACCAGGGGGGTATAAGTGTTCATTGTATATGGTTGGGGGAGATGTTTTGCAGTTCCGGGGGGGGGGGTGATACACTGTTGCCGGGTCAAGGGTAGTTAGTGGGTCGGGTCTATGGAGAGAGAGAGAGACGACCTGTGAGTCGTTTAGTGGCAGTGTGGACAGCATGGCTGTGCAGACAACAGCAAGAATAAAGCAACGCTTAGTTGTATGTTTTGAAGGCTGTTTTTTTTATAGCGGCGAGCACTACAATATATATTTATATACCATTTCTATGTGTATACCATATGTATTCATGTGTATACCATATGTGTATACCATATGCATTCATGTGTATACCATATGTATTCATATGTGTATACCATATGTGTATACCATATGTATTCATATGTGTATACCATATGTGTATACCATATGCATTCATATGTGTATACCATATTTATTCATATGTGTATACCATATGTGTATACCACATGTGTATACCATATATATTCATATGCGTATACCATATGTGTATACCATATGTATATACCATATGTATTCATATGTGTATACCATATGTGTATAGCATATATATTCATATGTGTATACCATATGCATTCATGTGTATACCATATGTATTCATATGTGTATACCATATGTATTCATGTGTATACCATATGTGTATACCATATGCATTCATGTGTATACCATATGTATTCATATGTGTATACCATATGTGTATACCATATGTATTCATATGTGTATACCATATGTGTATACCATATGCATTCATATGTGTATACCATATTTATTCATATGTGTATACCATATGTGTATACCACATGTGTATACCATATATATTCATATGCGTATACCATATGTGTATACCATATGTATACCATATGTATTCATATGTGTATACCATATGTGTATAGCATATATATTCATGTGTATACCATATACATTCATATGTGTATACCATATGCATTCATATGTGTATACCATATGCATTCATATGTGTATACCATATGTGTATACCATATGTATTCATATGTGTATACCATATGTGTATACCACATGTGTATACCATATATATTCATATGTGTATACCATATGCATTCATATGTGTATACCATATGTATACCATATGTGTATACCATATGCATTCATGTGTGTATACCATATGTATTCATATGTGTATACCACATGTGTATACATATATATTCATATGTGTATACCATATGTATACCATATGTGTATACCATATGCATTCATGTGTGTATACCATATGTATTCATATGTGTATACCATATGTGTATACCACATGTGTATACCATATAGATTCATATGTGTATACCATATGCATTCATATGTGTATACCATATGTATACCATATGTGTATACATATGCATTCATGTGTGTATACCATATGTATTCATATGTGTATACCACATGTGTATACCATATATATTCATATGTGTATACCATATGTATACCATATGTGTATACCATATGCATTCATGTGTGTATACCATATGTATTCATATGTGTATACCATATGTGTATACCACATGTGTATACCATATATATTCATATGTGTATACCATATGTGTATAGCATATATATTCATATGTGTATACCATATGCATTCATGTGTATACCATATGTATTCATATGTGTATACCATATGTATTCATGTGTATACCATATGTGTATACCATATGCATTCATGTGTATACCATATGTATTCATATGTGTATACCATATGTGTATACCATATGTATTCATATGTGTATACCATATGTGTATACCATATGCATTCATATGTGTATACCATATTTATTCATATGTGTATACCATATGTGTATACCACATGTGTATACCATATATATTCATATGCGTATACCATATGTGTATACCATATGTATACCATATGTATTCATATGTGTATACCATATGTGTATAGCATATATATTCATATGTGTATACCATATACATTCATATGTGTATACCATATGCATTCATATGTGTATACCATATGTATTCATATGTGTATACCATATGTGTATACCGTATGCATTCATATGTGTATACCATATGCATTCATATGTGTATACCATATGTGTATACCATATGTATTCATATGTGTATACCATATGTGTATACCACATGTGTATACCATATATATTCATATGTGTATACCATATGCATTCATATGTGTATACCATATGTATACCATATGTGTATACCATATGCATTCATGTGTGTATACCATATGTATTCATATGTGTATACCACATGTGTATACATATATATTCATATGTGTATACCATATGTATACCATATGTGTATACCATATGCATTCATGTGTGTATACCATATGTATTCATATGTGTATACCATATGTGTATACCACATGTGTATACCATATATATTCATATGTGTATACCATATGCATTCATATGTGTATACCATATGTATACCATATGTGTATACCATATGCATTCATGTGTGTATACCATATGTATTCATATGTGTATACCACATGTGTATACCATATATATTCATATGTGTATACCATATGTATACCATATGTGTATACCATATGCATTCATGTGTGTATACCATATGTATTCATATGTGTATACCATATGTGTATACCACATGTGTATACCATATATATTCATATGTGTATACCATATGCATTCATATGTGTATACCATATGTATACCATATGTGTATACCATATGCATTCATGTGTGTATACCATATGTATTCATATGTGTATACCATATGTGTATACCACATGTGTATACCATATATATTCATATGTGTATACCATATGTATTCAGATACACATCCATTGTGCAAAAGGCATTGAAGTGTCAGAGGGAAAGTGCCAATACAGTGTAAATTACGCACACACACTCACACACACACACACACACACACACACACGAACACACACACTGGGTGGGGGCTGGGTGTTTGGATTCAAATGTTATTTGATTGGCGGGGATGGGGATACTGATTATGACGTCGGCATCGTGTATCTA